>NC_084553.2:18263450-18430950 GCF_033978685.3 Nerophis lumbriciformis | reverse complement strand
AAATAGGTCAGTCAAACTTTAATAATATATTAAAACCAGCGTGATGTGGGCGCGCATGGAATCGTATATCAACATGGACGGAGCTGCGTGAAAAAAGCCACCCGGCCTCTTCGCGTAAACTTAAACTTACCTTAACCACTCGCTCATCTTTTCTTCATCCATCCCTTCGAGTTAGCTTTTATGATGACGCCGGCTGGAAAGGTCTCTTTTGGCAAGGTCTTCCTTTTGAATATCACCATGGGTGGAAGTTTCTGGCCATTAGCATGGCAAGCTAGAACCACAGTGAAGGATGACTTCTCATTCCCTGTGGTGCGAATATTCACCGTACGTGCTCCCGTTGTATCCACAGTGCGGTTCACAGGAATATCAAAAGTCAGTGGAACCTCGTCCATGTTGATAATGTTCTCTGGCCGGATCTTTTTTTCAGCTATCTTGTTTTTACAATATGCACGGAAAGTAGCCAGCTTTTCTTGAAAGTCTTTAGGCAGTTGCTGTGAAATAGTAATCCGTGTGCGGATGGAGAGATTGCGTCTTTTCATGAACCGGATCCCTGTCGCTTAGTAGGAGCCATTTTGTGGTCTTTACAGATGTAAACACACAAAGGAAATGAAACGTACGGTAATATCCGCGCGCTTTTTCTTCTTCTACGCGGGCGGGTGGTTGCTTACAGTAGAAGAAGAAGCGCTTCCTGTTCTATGGGGGCGGGTGCTTACCTTGGCGGTTGCTTGCGTAGAAGAAGAAGCACTTCCTCTTCTACGGGGAAAAAAGATGGCGGCTGTTTACCGTAGTTGCGAGACCGAAACTTTATGAAAATGAATCTTAATATTAATCCATATATAAAGCGCACCGGGTTAAAAGCCGCACTGTCAGCTTTTGAGTAAATTTGTGGTTTTGAGGTGCGGCTAATAGTGCGGAAAATACGGTACATGTTTTGTAGATCGCAAGGAAGTGTTTTTAATGTAGAAAAATAATCATAATATGGCCCCCTTAAAGTAACTTGGAACTAGCATAATTTAACTCAGTTATGTCTTACCTTAACTCTGGCGTGTCAAGCTCGGTGGTGATCCCGCAAATGCTGTATCATATTGGACACACTAGGCCTTTTAGTTAGGGCTGGGCGATATACCGAGTTTGTAAGATGTATCGATATATTTTTAAACAAGATATGAATTAAGAAAATATCTTAATATCGATATAATTTATTTCACGTTAAATTGACCAAACGCCGCTTATTTGTTGTGTTCCTCGATTCTCCCCCACTTCCAACTCCATCTCAACTTTCCATGAGCTATTAAACCCCTCCTCTTCCTCCTTCCAAGACGTGCTTGCTCTCTCCTACCCACTGCACTGACCAACAACAACAACAAACAAGCAAATAATCGCTACTTAGCTTAACTACATTTTCTTTTTAAACAAATAGCGATTTCCGTAACTTAGCTATTTTTAGACCCAGCGGTTAGCCACGCTACATGCTACATAAGAAGAGAGAGGGAGAAGAGAAATAAATAAAAGGGACTAGTGTAACTGCACGGGCAGGGGACAACATATACGGGAAACATCAATGATGATTGGTTTGTTTACGTATAAAAACATCCATGATTGGTTGGCTGGTTTACTATGATGAGTCACGATTGGTTAAGACAAATCATTATGGACAGGCCAATCAGAGGCAAGATAGGGCGGGTCATCGAACCAGGAAGGGAAATCACATCAGACATCCCAAATGATGACCATAGTCGTAAAAGAGAAGAGGGAATATTCAAGCGGGCGATTTATATATTTAGAAAAACTCGTGGAAGATGGCAGGGGGATTCTCTTCTTTACATTTTTCTTTTAGCGATGTAGGCGACATCCAGGAAACCCACAATGGTCTACTTGGCCACATTAGGACACATGTATGCGTCTGGATAAAACAATGCCCAAAACATTAATTTGAGTTGTTTACCATGTAAGCCCAAATCAAAACTGAAAGACGTGGTATACACATTTAAGAACACACATGATTGTGGCAGACTTTTGCTACAGTATAGCCTAAATGCTACATTTCATTTTCATTGGTGTTGTACAAGACAGTAGCTGGGAATTAAAAAGTGCCTGCCTGCAAATGTATTTTTTATCTCAGTTTGATAAAATTTTTAATATTTGCACATCTATGTCATTTATTTTATGCAGAAATAATTTTTATTTTATTTTATGTATACATTCTTTGTTTTTCTATTTTATTTATGTTATGTAATTTTGTGCTACTTAAACAGTTTCTTTTTTGTGATGTTAATACCGATCTTGACTAACTGGGTTTTAATAAAAGTGCCACTGACAATAATGAATATATGTTATATGTATGTTTTCACCAGAAAATATATCGAGATATATATCGAATATCCAATTATGTAAAAATATATCCAGATATACTTTTTCGTCCATATAACCCAGCCCTACTTTTAGCCGCGGGTTTTTTTTGGCAGGTTTTGCAAATGTGTGAGCCATCGTCTTCATTGGCTCCCTGGTCATTTTCTAAGTAAACCCCAAATGTTCTAAAACTGCCCACTTTTTTGAGTAGAAAATGTTTTTTTTTTCATTTTCAAGCTAATTTAGCATGCTAACATGTCTCTCAATAGGTGCGTGTTGTGTGACTACCAGAAACTAATTAGTCATTGAGAGTGGAAAGCAGGGCTCTGTCTGACACGCTGGGTCCAAGGATGCAACATGACATCATTACTGCTGTTTTGAGGGTGATTTATTTTCCCTTTGAGTAAAAATGCAATACATTACATGCAGATGGTTTGTGGTCCCTTTGCGGTCAACAGAAGTAACGGCTCCTACCTCTCTCTCTCTCTCCATACAAGCCAAACAATTCACAGGCAGGTGCAGGTGTTATTCATTCAGCAATCATTGAGCCCCACACACACTCCACCCACACACACATGTAGCCACACACACTATACCAGGTGACAAGTGAGAAACAAATCCCTGCCTCTACAGTGGTATAAGCGCTTGCACCGCTGGTGTAACTTTGTTTTTGTTCTGTGCAGGTTGTGCCGAAAATGACGTACCAGCAAATGTCCGTTTATAGGATATACATCATTAATCCCACAATGGGGAAACTTTGTGGTTGCAGTGCATATACAAAAAGGCTAATGAGGAGGACTAAAACACAGTGTTGGGGAGGCTTCGCAATTAAATAACCGGGATGTTTTTAATAACGGTAAATAGTAAAACTGGTTAATCGTTGCATCCCTCGTTCCGATCAGGGTTTTCTGAAATTGGCTGATACTATACAACTGTAAATTTTTTACGATACGTGCTGTTGACAGTATCACGATGTCAACACAATATTTAAACTGGTTCCTTATTCAATTGTATTTGATACAATTATTTGATCAAAAATGGGAACCGGATCTTACATTCCAATACTCCTGGAATCGTCCAAATATCCTGGCACAAAATATGCAGATGATGGTTCTTCTCAGGTTTCTCTAGGTTTACATTTTCACACGTTGCACTGTTTTGTAGCACTTCATTAAGCGTTTCTTATGTATTCCTTATTTTTGCACCTTCATTTTAAGAGGTTAATGATTAGTGTTTAATGTGATTTTAGAATTGTGTTTACAATAATTGTTTGAGTGTTTTCCATGGTTGCGTTGACATTTCCTTTCCTTTCTGCCCTTATTGCTGGATTGCATATGACGTCACGTCCGTTTTTCTTCTTCGTGGCTTAATTCACATGATGGGTAACTAGCTTGAGCGTAGCATTAAAATGAGTGAGAGTGAGTGTAAAGTTTGAGCAGAAAATGCTGTATTGCTGTTCAGTTCTTGGGTCTTCCAATAGTTCAAATAGAGAGATAGGAAATAGCTTTCATAGAGTCCTGAAAAACATTGTTGATAATACATTCAAGAAAACCCCCCAAAAGTGCATCAAAGGAAATGGCTTTTTAAAAATATCACTTTCAACATTTTGTGGGATACAATCGGACCATGCCTGTGTTAGCAGCGATCACTTTGTAAAATGTTTGTTTGAACAATTGATTTGTTTGACAAACTTTCTGTGGTGCAATTAATTTTTTTCTTTACCATATAGTTAGAGCAGAACTAAAAAAACAAAAGGACAAGACGTCTCTTTAATTTGTGTTCTTTTGTGGTTGCTATACATAAATATAACTATGAAGACCTGGTTGTGCAAATAAACTAACATCATGTTAAGTCCTATTAATGAATATTATAATTGTTGGTCCAATCTACCGTATTTTCATTGTCAATTTTCTTAACAAAAACTTAAACCTTAGTTGTTGTTGTGTAGGGAAAGCAAAGTGTTTTATTCGACATGGATTACCACATTATATATAGCATCTTTGGTGCTTTGTGTTAAAATCAAGAAGATATTTTTAATGGTATTAATAAACTAGATGAATACATCTCTGTTTGGCTCAACAGCATATACTGAATCTTGATATTACCAGCAAACATTGCTGAACAAAAGGGTCATCTATAGCTAAATAATCCATCCATCCATCCATCCATCTTCTTCCGCTTATCCGAGGTCGGGTCGCGGGGGCAGCAGCCTAAGCAGGGAAGACCAGACTTCCCTCTCCCCAGCCACTTCGTCCAGCTCTTCCTGTGGGATCCCGAGGCGTTCCCAGGCCAGCCGGGAGACATAGTCTTCCCAACGTGTCCTGGGTCTTCCCCGCGGCCTCCTACCAGTCGGACGTGCCCTAAACACCTCCCTAGGGAGGCGTTCGGGTGGCATCCTGATCAGATGCCCGAACCACCTCATCTGGCTCCTCTCGATGTGGAGGAGCAGCGGCTTTACTTTGAGCTCCCCCCGGATGGCAGAGCTTCTCACCCTATCTCTAAGGAAGAGCCCCGCCACCCGGCGGAGGAAACTCATTTCGGCCACTTGTACCCGTGATCTTGTCCTTTCGGTCATAACCCAAAGCTCATGACCATAGGTGAGGATGGGAATGTAGATCGACCGGTAAATTGAGAGCTTTGCCTTCCGGCTCAGCTTCTTCTTCACCACAACGGATCGATACAGCGTCCGCATTACTGAAGACGCCGCACCGATCCGCCTGTCGATCTCACGATCCACTCTTCCCTCACTCGTGAACAAGACTCCGAGGTACTTGAACTCCTCCACTTGGGGCAAGATCTCCCCCCCAACCCGGAGATGGCACTCCACCCTTTTCCGGGCGAGAATCATGGACTCGGACTTGGAGGTGCTGATTCTCATCCCAGTCGCTTCACACTCAGCTGCGAACCGATCCAGTGAGAGCTGAAGATCCTGGCCAGATGAAGCCATCAGGACCACATCATCTGCAAAAAGCAGAGACCTAATCCTGCAGCCACCAAACCAGATCCCCTCAACGCCTTGACTGCGCCTACAAATTCTGTCCATAAAAGTTATGAACAGAATCGGTGACAAAGGGCAGCCTTGGCGGAGTCCAACCCTTACTGGAAACGTGTCCGACTTACTGCCGGCAATGCGGACCAAGCTCTGGCACTGATCATACAGGAAGCGGACTGCCACAATCAGACAGTCCGATACCCCATACTCTCTGAGCACTCCCCACAGGACTTCCCGAGGGACACGGTCGAATGCCTTCTCCAAGTCCACAAAACACATGTAGACTGGTTGGGCAAACTCCCATGCACCCTCAAGGACCCTGCCGAGAGTATAGAGCTGGTCCACAGTTCCACGACCAGGACGAAAACCACACTGTTCCTCCCGAATCCGAGGTTCGACTATCCGGCGTAGCCTCCTCTCCAGTACACCTGAATAGACCTTATCGGGAAGGCTTAGGAGTGTGATCCCACGATAGTTAGAACACACCCTCCGGTTCCCCTTCTTAAAGAGAGGAACCACCACCCTGGTCTGCCAATCCAGAGGTACCGCCCCCGATGTCCACGCGATGCTGCAGAGTCTTGTCAACCAAGACAGCCCCACAGCATCCAGAGCCTTAAGGAACTCCGGGCGGGTCTCATCTACCCCCGGGGCCTTGCCACCGAGGAGCTTTTTAACTACCTCAGCAACCTCAGCCCCAGAAATGGGAAAGCCCACCACAGACTCCCCAGGCACTGCTTCCTCATAGGAAGACGTGTTGGTGGGATTGAGGAGGTCTTCGAAGTATTCCCTCCACCGATCCACAACATCCGCAGTCGAGGTCAGCAGAACACCATCCTCGCCATACACGGTGTTGATAGTGCACTGCTTCCCCTTCCTGAGGCGGCGGATGGTGGTCCAGAATTGCTTCGAAGCCGTCCGGAAGTCGTTTTCCATGGCTGCCCCGAACTCCTCCCATGTCCGAGTTTTTGCCTTTGCGACCGCTGAAGCCGCACACTGCTTGGCCTGTCGGTACCTGTCCGCTGCCTCAGGAGTCCTCTGAGCCAAAAGAACCCGATAGGACTCCTTCTTCAGCTTGACGGCATCCCTCACCGCCGGTGTCCACCAACGGGTTCTAGGATTACCGCCACGACAAGCACCAACTACCTTGCGGCCACAGCTCCAATCAGCCGCCTCGACAATAGAAGCGCGGAACATGGTCCATTCGGACTCAATGTCCAGCACCTCCCTCGTGACATGTTCAAAGTTCTTCCGGAGGTGGGAATTGAAACTCTCTCTGACAGGAGACTCTGCCAGACGTTCCCAGCAAACCCTCACAGTGCGTTTGGGCCTGCCAGGTCTGTCCGGCATCCTCCCCCACCATCGCAGCCAACTCACCACCAGGTGGTGATCGGTAGAAAGCTCCGCCCCTCTCTTCACCCGAGTGTCCAAAATATGAGGCCGCAAATCCGATGACACAACTACAAAGTCGATCATGGAACTGCGGCCTAGAGTGTCCTGGTGCCAAGTGCACATATGGACACCCTTATGTTTAAACATGGTGTTCGTTATGGACAATCTGTGACGGGCACAAAAGTCCAATAACAAAACACCGCTCGGGTTCAGATCCGGGCAGCCATTCTTCCCAATCACGCCTCTCCAGGTTTCACTGTCGCTGCCAACATGAGCGTTGAAGTCTCCCAGTAGAACGAGGGAATCACCCGGGGGAGCACTCTCAAGTACTCCCTCGAGTGAATCCAAAAAGGGTGGGTACTCTGAGCTGCGGTTTGGCGCGTAAGCTCAAACCACAGTCAGGACCCGTTCCCCCACCCGAAGGCGGAAGGGAAGCTCCCCTCTCGTCCACCGGGTTGAACTCCAACGTGCAGGCTCTGAGCCGGGGGGCAACAAGAATTGCCACCCCAGCCCGTCGCCTCTCACTGCCGGCAACGCCAGAGTGGAAGAGAGTCCAGCCCCTCTCGAGAGAACTGGTTCCAGAGCCCTTGCTGTGCGTCGAAGTGAGTCCGACTATTTCTAGCCGGAACTTCTCCACCTCGCGCACTAGCTCAGGCTCCTTCCCCCCCAGCGAGGTGACGTTCCACGTCCCAAGAGCTAGCTTCTGTAGCCGAGGATCGGACCGCCAAGTGCCCTGCCTTCGGCTGCCGCCCAGCTCACTTCGCACCCGACCTCTATGACCCATGGTGAGCCCATTGGAGTGGGGACCCACGTTGCCTCTTCGGGCTGTGCCCGGCCAGGCCCCATGGGGACAGGCCCGGCCACCAGGCGCTCGCCATCGTGCCCCACCTCCGGGCCTGGCTCCAGAGGGGGGCCCCGGTGACCCGCGTCCGGGCGAGGGAAATCTGGGTCCTTTGTTTTTATTTTTCATGGAGGTCTTCGAGCTGCTCTTTGTCTGATCCCTCACCAAGGACCAGTTTGTCTTGGGAGACCCTACCAGGGGACATAAATCCCCCGGACAACATAGCTCCTAGGATCATTGGGACACGCAAACTCCTCTACCACGTTAAGGTGGCAGCTCAGAGAGAAATAATGTGACACTCAAATAAGGTACACATGTACCCTCATACATATTAACATAATGCCATCAAAAGGCCTACTGTAACACTCAATTAACACAGAGAACATCCCTAAACTGTTGCTAACACGTTTGTAGGGCTGGGCGATATAGATCAGAACTCATATCCTGATGTAATTTGGCTCACCCTTCAATGGAAATATTCGTTGACGTAACTAAATATCTCCACCACCATGTCTTGTTTTTCAATTTTCGGGACTGTTGGGGATCCCAAATACACAAAAACAAGTACTAACAAGTAAGAAAAGTGATTTTGGATAATAGGATCCCAACTTAAGAGGTGTTTTGAGATAAGAAAAAGCCTTGAAAATAACATAAGAAAAGTCAAATATAATCTCCAATCTTCTTTAAAAAAAAACATTTAGCTAAGCTTATTTCTTCAGCTAACAAAAACACAAAAGAACGAAATGTGAAATAAAGTGCCCTGGTTTAAGAGGACATTTCTGATAATAATGTACATCACAAATCACAATACATCATTTGTTCTTAAAATTACAGTATATATATAAACACACACATAGCTGAGATAGGCTCCAGCGCCCCCCGCGACCCCAAAGGGAATAAGCGGTAGAAAATGGATGGATGGATGGATGAAATCAATGTCAATTTCACATTTTTAGTACTCGCCCTACTTTTTACACGGTGTGTACAAAGGCCATGTGTACATATATGAATTTAGAGATATCATTTTGGTGTCTGCGGTACCGCTTGTCATATGGACAACAACTCTGTCGGGTTCGTTTGGTGTGTTTTTTCTTTTCATTAGTTTGTGGTGTTGAGGTAGCGTATGTATTTTTTACATTTTAACAGTCTCTGTACATGCTTTCACTTATCTCCAAGTGATAGAAAAGTAACGTTATCCTTCAATTGTATCCAAGTGATAGAAAAGCAACGCTAGCAGCGACTTGTTGGCGGCATGTTTTGCAGATTAGCCTATTGTTGTTTGGTCGGTGTCTTGATGTTTTTAACAAAAACAAAGGAGTTCCTCTTTCTTCTTTTTGGTACCAATTTCTCCTCTGCTATTGTTGGTTGAGCCTCCGTGGTACTTTCTGTCCCTGCGACACTGTTGACATCCATTCTCCTGCCTGCTCCAGCTGTAAAGTTCTTTCAAGTGACGTAAAAATGCTCCTGCAAACTAGCAGGTTTACTGCCGTTACATTAGCCGGAGCCCAGACTTAAAAATAACAGTATAAACAATAGACTTATGTTGTATGATAGACATTTTTCATCAGGGATGAGCCGATCGATCGCTTGCCGATTTTTGGAAAAAAGTATGTGATCGATGGGCGATATGCTTTTATTAATATCTCGATATTTTTAGGCCATGTCACGATACACAATATATATCTCGATATTTTGCCTTAGCCTTGAATTAACACTTGATGCATATAATCACAGCAGTATGATGATTCTATGTGTCTACATTAAAACATTCTTGTTCATACTGCATTAATATATGCTCCTTTTAAACTTTCATGCAGACAGGGAAATCACAACTAAGTCAATTTACCAAAACTGTATTTATAAAACGGTTATTAAGCAGTGGCACAAAAATTCATGTAATTTCCAAAACAGAAAGTGCAAGATTGTCAGAGACATTTTAAAACAAGCTATTAGTGCAGTTTTGTGCATGATGTCACTAAGATGACATATCAAAACAACACTAAATTAAAGTGCACTTTATGTACAGAACGCCACTACAATAGTTAAAAACAAATAAAGTGCACTTTTGTGCATGATGTCACACAAGATATTTCAAAAACTGTCAAATAAAAATTAGCTGCAAAATAGGAAATCAAATAGTGTGTGTCCTTCGCTACGTGGTAGGTTACTGCGGATGTTATCTCCTTCTGTTTTAAACAATTTTTTTCATACGGTGTTGATGTGGAAATTGTTGCTTCGGCATTTTGTGGGTGTGGCACTGAACGGAGATGTTGACATGAGGAGTTTCAAGCACTCTTCATTCTCTAGCAGGTGACTTTTCAAATGATGCTACAATTTAGCAGTGCTGCTACTTTTTGTAGCAACGCTTTTGCCGCATACTTGACATATTACGGTTGTCTGTTCAACATATTCCCGCTTGAAGCCAAACCACCGCCAGACGATGGACCCCCTGCTGTTTTTCTTGGGAATTAATTATTCTTCCTTCATTTGTTACCAGACTCGCACCTTCTCTCTCTCTCGTATTACCACTCGCACCGCTCCGCTAGCATCACAGCTAATGTTAGCCATGCCGCTACCTCTCTGCTCGGCGAGGGCGTATGACGTTGCACCCGCGACAGTATGTGACGTATGTAAGAAGGTGCGCTTGTTTTACGTCCCTGTGAGAAGGAGGAACAAGAGAGAGTGAGAAGAGCCTGTAGTGTATTGCCCACAGCTAAAAGCAACTGCGTGAGAACATATACTCGAATGAATACTCACGTTATAGTCATTTTCTATATCGCACAGAGACAAACCTGTGATATATCGAATATACTCGATATATCGCCCAGCCCTATATGATCACCTTTGCCGATTAATAGTGTTAGGCAAATTACTATAAAAAAGTAATTATAGTTACTTGTTACTTTCCCAAAAAAGGCAAAATGAAAAACGGAATTACTCTTTAAAAAATGTAATTAATTACAAGGGAAAGTAGTTAATGTGTTACCTAGAAAAAAACATTGAAATATCTGGCATATGCAGTTGAAATATGTTTTGAGAGCAGAGTGTGTGTGCCTTTAAATGGCGGTGCCTGTTGCCAAGTGACATGTGGCGTTAGTGAGAGCGCACTTCGAAAGAGCAGCATTAGCTCAGCTGTGTTTGTTTGCTGGCAGTGACGGCAGCTCTGTTCAATCTTTTCACTAAATTGCATTAGCGCTGGTTGATAAAGAGATAGAACGTGCTTTAATGGCTGTAGTCTCCTTGTCCACAAACAGGGTATTGTAGGGTTGTGAGATCATATAAAAGATATTAAAGGACACCAAAACGCATCAATTTAATTAAATTTTAATCAGCCTCCTAAGAGCTTAAGCAGCTATAAAATTATAAGATTATGTAGCTGAATAGACAATATGTCTGTTTTTTTATTTCTGCCGTCCAAAATGTTGACACACACACGTTGATGGATGGAGGAAGCGCTGATCCTGTGGCTGTGTGGAAGTGTCAGTTCTGACAAGTGCTAAAGAAAACGCAAAATAGTGCTTGCAAAACGGTGATGAGTGTTGATAAATCACAATGCGTGTGCTAAATAACTATATTTGCATCTTATCCTCCCATATTGTGGGTGTTTTGATGATCAGCATATATTTGGAATACTAATGAAGACAGTAGGGCTGCACGATTTTGAAGAAAAAAACTAATTGCGATTCTATTTGCGATTTTTATATTTTATACATAAAACTGCGAAAATAACAAGTAAAGAAGGAACATGTTACTTTTAGACTGCCAACATATTCTTGTCTTAAGGTGCCACACATGTAAACAATATGCAATAATTTACTTTTTTTTTTAAATGTGGCTTTATGCAGACAGTCTCAAAGCTTTTCTCCACATCATGTTCTTTAACTGAAGAAATAATCAATAAAAACTATACAGTGATAAGTTAATGTAATATATAATATATATAATGATAACGCAAGTAACAATTTAAAAGGATATGATAAACATTTATTCCTCATTACTGTAGGATTGTGTACCATTGTACTGTAATTAGAAGGTAAATACGTTTATCCAAATAAATACACAAACAAAAATTAAATCAACTCATTTTTTTAACCTTAATAAATATTGAACATCTTAAAGTGCTTTTTTTTCACAGTTGGAATTATGAGGTTGGGCGTTGTCTTTTTGTTTATTGCTATCACGTGATCACGGCTACATTTTTGCTCGTTCGTGCAATGTTGATGGGCTCATATCCATCCATCCATCCATTTTCTACCGCTTATTCCCTTCGGGGTCGCGGGGGGCGCTGGAGCCTATCTCAGCTACAATCATATCGCTCATCCTATTTGAAGCTGAAATATCCCACAACAGGACCTTTGGCTTTATAATCCTAAGTTTTTCTTCCTATTTTGTGTTACTTTGCGACATTGCTCACTGGTGAGTCGCAAGGCTCTCTGTACTGTGAGTGTGTTGGCGGCGGTGCTCCGCTCTCGTCTCCACCGAGACACAAATTGTGAATGACTGAAAAAATTATATCTTATATATTATATAATATATATTTATCTGTTCAGTTATTTTCAACTGTTAAACAAAAGTGCTCTGGTGCTGAGAGCGATGCACAAAGTCAGACGTCTTTCTTAATGTTTGAAGCGAGAGACAAACCAACGCGAGGCTAAACAATTCTGATTGAGGAACATGGCTGTCACTCAAACGCCGGTGAGTAGCATAAATGCTAAGTCGACAGCAAAAAACAACCTGTACCTGTGTTTGCAATCCACTTAGCACACGTTGAGTAGATCAGCTTTGCTTGTGGTATCAAGTTTGCATGTGCTTTAGTGCACGCAAACCTTTAGTAAATCAGGCCCTTAATGTCTAGTAATGTGTACATAACAGTGTTTGATACCTGTAGAATTTGCAAATGGTGGGTCCAATGGGTGTGTTCTGCTTCCTTCTTGAGGCTGGTGATAATACCAGACAGGGCAACATTGAAGGGATACTAAGGATTTGAGCTCAGTTTGGCCCCTTGTTTCTACACATTTATTGTCAGCACAGTAATGACTTCATTGCCAATGTTTCAGGTTACACTAGCAGGAAGCTGGTCTGATTCCTGATTAGAGTGTTCAAATTTGCTGACCTTGATTTACTTACTGCTAATCAATCATTTGCTGTCTTCTCACTTTTCATTCAACTTTGTTGCTTGTGACTATTGACCTCAACATGCAAAATACCGACCCAACCCCCTGCCATTCCACACACACACTGGTATGTGGATAGTACACATGCAGAAGCTCTGTCAACTGAGGGGTAAATTTATTCTGTGGTTGTCTTGGAAACTAAATAGTTTCTGACTATGAAGGCAGAACGTCACATGTCCTATGCCAGCGGTGTCCAAAGTGCAGCCAGGCACCTTGTTTTTTTTATTGTGGCACATTCTAAAAGTACTTTTAAACAAGAAAACACACAATAAAACAACAGCAAAAATGAAAAAAAGAGCAAAAAGGTCTAATGTAAGAAGAAAACGTTGAAATGTTAATACTACTAACACTAAAACTATGCAATTTGTCACCAAAAACACAACACTGACGTTAAGGCTGTTTTGTTTTTTCCGGGTATACTGAGTGTATGTATGTATGTATGTATGTATGTATGTATGTATGTATGTATATATATATATATATATATATATATATATATATATATATATATATATACACATATATACTGTATACATACATATACATATGCACATAGAAAAAGCAAATACAAATTATCTTAAGAGCAATTTGTTCGATAAAAAGCAGTTAAAAAGTATATTGAAACCCATTTATTTTGGTCCCGTTTATGTCGACAACCCTGCTTTAACTGCACGATTTTGGCAAACAAATGAATCACAAGTCGTTGGCTTAGAATTAAGATCACGGTTCTCTGGCACACTTTTCACGAAAGGGTTTTTATACTGATAAACTTTAAGAAAATATAATAAGAACATTCAAATTATCATTCAAGCAGTGTGAGCAACAGGAACTTTGCTTATTGATATTATTGTTGTTAATTCTCACCATTACCATTATGTAAGGCTGCAATTTTAATAGATTTGATCATGTCTTGCACCTCCAAGCTAGGCTCCTCCCTCTAGCAAGAGTACCGTATTTTCCGCACTATAAGGCGCACCTAAAAACCACAAATTTTCTCAAAAGCTAACAGTGCGCCTTATAACCCGGTGCGCTTTATTACGATTAATTTTCATAAAGTTTCGATCTCGCAACTTCGGTAAACAGCCGCCATCTTTTTTCCCGGTAGAACAGGAAGCGCTTCTTCTTCTACGCAAGCAACCGCCAAGGAAAGCACCCGCCCCCATAGAACAGGAAGCGCTTCACCCGCCCCCATAGAACAGGAAGCGCTTCACCCGCCCCCGGAAGAAGAAGAAAAAACGCGCGGATATCACCGTACGTTTCATTTCCTGTTTACATCTGTAAAGACCACAAAATGGCTCCTACTAAACGATCCGGTTCATAAAAAGACGCAATCTCTCCATCCGCACACGGATTACTACCGTATTTCACAGCAACTGAACCGCACTGTGGAACGGGAGCACGTACGGTGAATATTCGCTCCACAGGGAATGAGAAGTCATCCTTCACTGTGGTTCTAGCTTGCCATGCTAACTTCCACTCATGGTGATATTCAAAAGGAAGACCTTGCCAAAAGAGACCTTTCCAGCCGGCGTCATCATAAAAGCTAACTCGAAGGGATGGATGGATGAAGAAAAGATGAGCGAGTGGTTAAGGGAAGTTTACGCGAAGAGGCCGGGTGGCTTTTTTCACACAGCTCCGAAGGCGAACACACCTTCACTAAGACGGGCAGACAGCCTCGGACGACATACGCCAACATTTGCCAGTGGATCGTAAATGCTTGGGCAGATATTTCGGTCACAACTGTGGTCCGAGCTTTCCGGAAGGCAGGATTCACAGAACAACAGCGACACTGACTCCCGATGACTTCTACGAGACGGAACCGGCCATTTTGGATACCACGCTTGCGCAACTTTTCAATTCGGACACCGAAGACGAAGAATTCGAAGGATTTACGAATGAAGAATAACTTCAGAAGGTGAGCGCTATGTTTATTTTGTGTGTTGTGACATTAACGTTCGAGCAACATTATGTTACTATTGCTCTACACCATTTTGAATTTTACTATGTTTGTGATTGCACATTTGCGTACATTTTGGGACAGAGTTGTTAGAACGCTGGTTTTCAATATATTATTAAAGTTTGACTGAACTATCTGACTGTTTTTTTGACATTCACTTTAGCGCAGCGTTTTTTTGACATTCACTTTAGCGCAGCGTAGGTGCGGCTTATAGTCCGGGGCGGCTTATTGGTGGACAAAATTATGAAATATGTAATTCATAGAAGGTGCGGCTAATAATCCGGTGCGCCTTATAGTGCGGAAAATACGGTACTCTCCAATCCGGTCTGCATAGACATATGGCATCAGTCTGAAAACCCTGGTGTGTCAGTGAGGAGGTGCGTCAGTGATGCTGTAGTCTGACGAGAGCGCACGTGACGCAGTAAAAAAACAGTCAAGCGCATCACAAAGCTATCTAACAATTGTAATTCATTCAAACATATACCAAAATTAACTTTCGTCTTGTGACGAGTGGAGTGACCCGTTTTAGTTTTTAAATGCTTATAAGAACCACATAAATTAATTTTTTTGCATCAAGGCTTTTTGACTTTGTCAGGAACCTCTATTTCAACTACCGTAAATAAAACATTTGTTTTTTTTTCACTGAATTATAATATGCTCTGGTTGAAATTGTGACCTTGGTGTTGTTAGGGTCGGTTTCGACCCAGTTATAAAAATAAGATTATAAAGCAATAATTAGAGCCAAAACTGAACACACTGACAGCAAGCTCCGCTCCCATTTATGTGAGCTTTAGGGGATTCTCATTTTACGTTGTTATCCAGTACAAAAACAAACAAAGATGGGCATGCCTAGACATGTGAGGTCAATTCAGTATAGAGTTGGTGACTTGCAGAGTGCGCATCTCCAATTTGCATCATGCAAAAATGAAAAAAAGATTTACAGTGAGAGAAGTTCTGGATAATATTTTTGGTGAAAATGAGGGAGAGGACACAGAGCAGCATAGTGATACGGATGAACAGGTTTCTGAGGAGGAAGACAATGTGGAATATCAACCAGAAGACACAGACACATCTGATGAGTCTGATGAGGAGGTCATACCAAAGACTATAAAAATGGGACCCATTACCTCCCTGCTTGGCACTCAGTATCAAGGGTTGGAGTTGGGGGTTAAATCACCAAAAAATGATTCCCGGGCGCGGCACCGCTGCTGCCCACTGCTCCCCTTACCTCCCAGGGGGTGAAGAAGGGGATGGGTCAAATGCAGAGGACACATTTCACCACACCTAGTGTGTGTGTGACAATCATTGGTACTTTAACTTTAACTTAACTTAACTTGATTTGCTTGATTGGCTGTTGTTTGTTTGACCTTGCAAATCTATATTTTGTGTTATGACTTGTTCTGCTTTTCATTTTGTGTTTGTATTAAAGTTCTGTTGCTGAAAAAAATAATTTTTAGCCTTTTTCTTGAAGTAAATATAAATGGGTCGAAATTGGCCCGTAACACCATAGATGTTACTATAGTTAACATTATCAAAATGAAAAAATAAATTACACACATTTATTTAAGGGATGTGTTCTAATACCCCTCAGTAATAGTCAGGTAACACAACAACCTTTTATTTATTTATACGATTCTCCTGAGGTTCATTTTACCATTTTTTAAATTGAAATCGAGGGGTATACTGACAAAAAAAAGGCCCAGTGGCCCACACCAAAAACATTAAAACCAATATTTTCATGGATAAGAAAGCCTAACAAGGTAACCAAGAGATGAAAAACAAATTGGATGATAGATAATTGTTTTTAGTGTATTTTACAGCTGATTTAAGACATGGGTCAAAACCGACCCGTTAACATAAGAGATGGTAACAGAAATCTAACACAAGAGGAAGGTTTAACTAAGGGAAAAATAATCAAACCACATTAAAATATCAAAATCTGGAGGCACTCGAAGACTATATTGAAGAGTGCTTTGATTGTCTCGCCATTGGAAAGCCCTCGAAGATGCCAACATTGAAAAGGAGCCGGTCAGAAGACTCACCTGGCGATGTCACTACTGGGTTCAAGCTTTGCTGATATCTTGGATTCCATCGACAATATGCTGATTTGTTTGGATAACCGCCTCGCACTTGTCGAGGTGCTCCACAAGCCATCCATTCGTTGGTGAAATCGCTCACCAACGAAGTGGCACAACTCACCCAGGAAAACAAGATCATGAAGGAGACAATGCTGGACCTCCAGGCGAAAAGCATGAGGGACAATCTGGTCTTCACGGGCATACCGAAAGAGAAAGTGGAAGATCCCGAGGAAACCGTGAAGTCCTTCATGGAACACCAGTTCAAGATTCCAGCGGACATCATCAGGAACATCACCTTCCACCAGCTTGGAGCCAAAAAGCCGGAGAATTGGAGGCCGAGATTCATCGTGGCAAAATTTGAACACTTCAAGCAGAAGGAGCAGGTGAAGGGCTCGGCAGAGAGCTGAGGGGATCCAACTTCAGCATTAATGACCAGGTCCCCAAGGAGATCCTCGACAGACGGCGCCATCTGTTACCGCTTCGTAAGAAGTTTGTCGCTGAAGGATGCCACGCCTTCATCGCGGTGGATAAACTTTTTATCAACAGTCAACTTTACCGCGATCCAGAAGCCACGCCATGGCTGTATTAACATCCGAAGCAAAGTAAATGTTGTAATTTGTTTTTCATTATGCTACATTCCCTCTTTCTTTAAATTTTTTTTCTCTCTCACACAATACACCTGTGCATCATATCGCTCACGTAAACACCAACCGCTCTCTTTCTCTTTCGGAGAATCATTAACTATGTTTATTGTTTTTTTTTCTCATTTTCCTTTTTATCTCACTTTTTTTACTTGTCGAATCCACCACTCTTCCTTTTTCTTTTGTATTTATTATTTGTTTTTTCCTTTCGATTTCTCCACCTGTTATGTGTCCCCTTGTCCTTGTCTGTATTTATCACAATTAATTTACACGCACTCACAATTCTCTACTAATACATGCACAACAACTATACACATTTACTCACTTTGTACACATAAATATATGCATGATAGGCTCACATTTAGATACAGATATGCATTAGTTAGACATAAAGTATACACATACATCTACACACTTAGTTACAGTTTAGTTTATTATGTCCACTGTACAGTTTGTCACATGGAATGTGCATAGGGTTGGGTCCAGGAAAAAAACAATTTAAATTATTAATCATTTAAAGAACATGCAGCAGACATTGCTTTTCTATAAGAGACTCACTTCTCCAAGTCCAATACCTCAAAATTGCAATCACCACAATACCCACACACATATTTAGCAAGTTACAATTCCAAACAGAGAGGCATAGCCGTTCTCATTAGTAGAAAGGTTAACATTACACTTGATAACTGCATTACTGACATAGAGGGCAGATACATAATTCTCAATATTTCTGTTGACAGGATAAACTTCTGTATCGCCAACATTTATGGTCCAAATGTTGACGACCCTTCCTTTTTCCACACTTTCTTCTCTTAACTCTCCACTCACTCAAACTAGGGCTGGGCAATATGGACGAAAAAGTATATCTTGATATACTTTTGCTTAAACTCTATATTAAGTTAAAGTTACAATTCAAATGATTGTCACACAAAAAATAGGTGTGGCGAAATTATTCTCTGTATTTGACCCATCACCCTTGATCACCCCTGGGAGGTGAGGGCAGCAGTGAGCAGCAGCAGTGAGCAGCAGCGGTGGCCGCGCCTGGGAATCATTTTTGGTGATTTAACCCCCAATTACAACCCTTGATGCTGAGTGCCAAGCAGGGAGGTAATGGGTCCCATTTTTATAGTCTTTGGTATGACTCGGCCGGGGTTTGAACTCACGACTTACCGATCTAAGGGCGGACACTCTAACCACTATTCGATATACATCTCAATATATTTATTGGTGAAAATATACATATAAAGATATTCATTTTTGAGCGATATTCACTGAAATTGAAGTGAATGACAACTGTACTGTAAACAGTCAGTGGCCCTTTTTTATTTTATTTTTATTTTTATTTTTTTTGTGTCCTGTCCAGCTTCTCAGGCAAATCATATAGTTGATGTAGATGCCCATGTCGGCTGTTCAGATTTACTTTACAAAAGAGAAGTGTAGGATACTTCTCTTGTTGCCTTATTTGTATTTGACTTTATTAAATGTATTTATATTATCATTTAGTGCAGCCGGGCCGGAGCAGGAGGGGATAGAAAGAGAAAAAAAAGAGGACAGAGGGGGAAATTGTCAGTGGCACTTTTATTAACCCAGTTAGTCAAGATGGGTATTAAAAGCACATAAAATAAACTGTTTAAGTAGTACAGAAGTACATAACAAAAATAAAATATTATTTCTACATAAAATAAATAACATAGCTGTGCAAATAATACAACATGTATCAAACTCAGATAAAACATTTATTTGCAGGCAGGCATTTTTAATTCCCAGTCGACGATGTAATGGACTGTCACACATGTATGGTTCTGTGGTCCTACTAGAAGTGGTCAGCGCAAAGTAAGTGACTTTACTTAATTACTATGATCTTCCTCACCTCGGCGTACATTTCGCTTGGATATTCTCTCTTCTCCGACTCTCTCGTCGTCATTTGGGATGTGCGCGCCTGTTGTGAATTCCTTTCCTGGTTCGATGACCCGCCCTATCTTGCCTCTGATTGGCCTGTCTGTAATGTAATGCCCGACTCTTAACCAATCGTGACTCATCATTTAAACCAACCACCCAATCATGGATGTTATTATACGTAAACCAACCAATCATTGATGTTTCCCGTATATGTTTTCCCCTGCCCGTGAAGTTACACTAGTCCACTTCTTTCTTTCTCTTCTCCCTCTCTCTTCTTTTGTAGCATGTAGCTTAGCTAACCGCTACATGGGTCTAAAAATAGCTAAGCTACGGAAATCTCTACTTGTTTAACAAGTAGCAAAGCTACTGCCAAGCTACTGGGAAATGTAGTTAAGCTACGTAGCTGCGAGTTTTAAGTTAATTCTTTTTTATTTAAAAACCGTATTTTCTACCACTGCAGTGGTAAACTGGAATGGATTATCAAAACCCGTACTCATTACATGAAAACCATAGTTGTTGGCAGGTATGCAGAAGTTGACGTTTTACTTACGACCGACAGACGATTCTGGATGTGGATAGATCGGGCCGTTATAGGCTGAAAGACGCGGGTACTACTCAGTGGCCTAGTGGTTAGAGTGTCCGCCCTGAGATCGGTAGGTTGTGAGTTCAAACCCCGGCCGAGTCATACCAAAGACTATAAAAATGGGACCCATTACCTCCCTGCTTGACACTCAGCATCAAGGGTTGGAATTGGGGGTTAAATCACCAAAATGATTCCCGGGCGCGGCCACCGCTGCTGCCCACTGCTCCATACACCTCCCAGGGGGTGATCAAGGGTGATGGGTCAAATGCAGAGAATAATCTCGCCACACCTAGTGTGTGTGTGACAATCATTGGTACTTTAACTTTAACTTTAACTTTACTTTCGACCTCCTCGCTAGCATGGGGATTCTTCGCTGGCTACACCCAGCGGCCTCGAAAGCAGCGGAGTCAAGTGCCAGCGTGGACCGTCAACGGAAGACACGTAAGCGGTGTGAGCGGAAGCAGAAGCGGGGATGCCGAGCGGGGCTAACAACAAAGCGAAAGGCTAATCCTCAAAGAAGCGCTAGTCCGGGTGAGAAGTTTGTTAAAATAGAACTAGCCAGCGCCAGGCTGGATAATACCTGCACACATAGCAACTATTTTAGAACAATACACAACTCAAAAAATGTTTTTTCTGTGTCAGAAGTAGACATGCACTCTACTGAGGTGGCAAGTTATGATGCGTTCGGTTTATCACAACATCAAGCAAACAATCGGAAAATTCCCGTCATATCAATTCCTAGATATGGTCGAAATTATTTAAAGTGTACTACACATAATAAACACAACATTATTAATATTGCTACTACGGATAATTTCAACAAAAACTCCTCAAAACAGCCCACTACCTATAATATGGGCTTCTTAAACATAAGATCATTATCTTCCAAAACGCTATTAGTTAATGAGGTCATTAGAGACAATAATCTTGACGTTATTGGTCTCGCCGAGACCTGGCTCAAACCAGACGATTTCTTTGCGCTGGGTGAGGCGTCTCCTCCTGGCTATGCGGGAGCGCATATTGCCCGTCCCATTAAAAGGGGTGGGGGAGTTGCACTCATACACAATAAAAACTTTAGTCTTATCCCGAACCTAAATAATAAATATAACTCGTTTGAGATGCTTACTATGAGGTTTGTCACACCGCTGCCTCTCCACCTGGCTGTTATCTACCGCCCCCCAGAACCCAATTCGGACTTCATCAGTGAATTTTCAGAGTTCGTTGCTGATTTAGTGACGCACGCCGACAATATAATCATAATGGGGGACTTTAATATCCATATGAATACCCCATCGGACCCTCAGTGCATGGCGCTCCAGACTATAATTGATAGCTGTGGTCTTACACAAATAATAAATGAACCTACGCATCGCAACGGAAATACGATAGATCTAGTGCTGGTCAGGGGTGTCACCACCTCCAAAGTTACGATACTCCCGTATACTAAAGTAATGTCCGATCATTACCTTATAAAATTTGAAGTTCTGACTCATTTTCAACAAACTAATAATAATAACTACTATAGCAGCCGCAACATTAATGCTGCCACAACGATGACTCTTGCTGGCCTACTGCCTTCGGTAATGGCACCATTCCCAAATTATGTCGGCTCTATTGATAACCTCACTAACAACTTTAACGACGCCCTGCGCGACACCATTGATAGTATAGCACCGCTAAAGCTTAAAAGAGCCCCTAAAAGGCGCACCCCATGGTTTACAGAAGAAACTAGAGCCCATAAATTATCATGTAGAAAGCTGGAACGCAAATGGCGCGCTACTAAACTTGAGGTTTTCCATCAAGCATGGAGTGATAGTTTAATAACTTATAAACACATGCTTACCCTAGCTAAAGCTAAATATTACTCAAATCTCATCCACCTCAACAAAAATGATCCGAAATTTTTGTTTAGTACAGTAGCATCGCTAACCCAACAAGGGACTCCTCCCAGTAGCTCCACCCACTCAGCAGATGATTTTATGAATTTTTTTAATAAGAAAATTGAACTCATTAGAAAGGAGATTAAAGACAATGCATCGCAGCTACAACTGGGTTCTATTAACACAGATATGACTGTATCTACGAAGGATACCGCCCTCCAAAATAGTTTCTCTCTCTTTGATGAAATAACACTAGAGGAATTGTTAAGATGTGTCAATGGGACAAAACAAACAACATGTTTACTTGACCCATTTCCTGGGAAACTTATTAAGGAGCTTTTTGTATTATTAGGTCCATCAGTGCTAAATATTATAAACTTATCACTTTCCTGTGGCACTGTTCCACTAGCATTCAAAAAAGCGGTTATTCATCCTTTGCTCAAAAGACCTAACCTCGATCCTGACCTCATGGTAAACTACCGGCCGGTGTCCCACCTTCCGTTTATCTCGAAAATCCTCGAAAAAATTGTCGCACAGCAGCTAAATGAACACTTAATGTCTAACAATCTCTGTGAACCTTTTCAATCCGGTTTCAGGGCAAATCACTCTACGGAGACAGCCCTCGCAAAAATGACTAATGATCTACTGCTAACGATGGATTCTGATGCGTCATCTATGTTGCTGCTTCTTGATCTTAGCGCTGCTTTCGATACCGTCGATCATAACATTTTATTAGAGCGTATCGAAACACGTATTGGTATGTCAGACTTAGCCTTGTCGTGGTTTAACTCTTATCTTACTGACAGGATGCAGTGCGTCTCCCATAACAATGTGACCTCGGACTATGTTAAGGTAACGTGCGGAGTCCCCCAAGGTTCGGTTCTTGGCCCTGCACTCTTTAGTATTTACATGTTGCCGCTAGGCGACATCATACGCAAATACGGTGTTAGCTTTCATTGCTATGCTGATGACACCCAACTCTACATGCCCCTAAAGCTGACCAACACGCCGGATTGTAGTCAGCTGGAGGCGTGTCTTAATGAAATTAAACAATGGATGTCCGCTAACTTCTTGCAACTCAACACTAAGAAAACGGAAATGCTGATTATCGGTCCTGCTAAACACCGACATTTATTTGATAATACCACCTTAACATTTGACAACCAAACAATTACACAAAGCGACTCAGTAAAGAATCTGGGTATTATCTTCGACCCAACTCTCTCGTTTGAGTCACACATTAAGAGTGTTACTAAAACGGCCTTCTTTCATCTCCGTAATATCGCTAAAATTCGTTCCATTTTGTCCACTAGCGACGCTGAGATCATTATTCATGCGTTCGTTACGTCTCGTCTCGATTACTGTAACGTATTATTTTCGGGTCTCCCTATGTCTAGCATTAAAAGATTACAGTTGGTACAAAATGCGGCTGCTAGACTTTTGACAAGAACAAGAAAGTTTGATCATGTTACGCCTATACTGGCTCACCTGCACTGGCTTCCTGTGCACTTAAGATGTGACTTTAAGGTTTTACTACTTACGTATAAAATACTACACGGTCTAGCTCCAGCCTATCTTGCCGATTGTATTGTACCATATGTCCCGGCAAGAAATCTGCGTTCAAAGAACTCCGGCTTATTAGTGATTCCCAGAGCCCAAAAAAAGTCTGCGGGCTGTAGAGCGTTTTCTATTCGGGCTCCAGCACTATGGAATGCCCTCCCGGTAACAGTTAGAGATGCTACCTCAGTAGAAACATTTAAGTCCCATCTCAAAACTCATTTGTATACTCTAGCCTTTGAATAGCCCCCCTTTTTTTAGACCAGTTGATCTGCCGTTTCTTTTCTTTTCTCCTCTGCTCCCCCCTATCCCTTGTGGAAGGGGAGACACACAGATCCGGTGGCCATGGATGGGGTGCTGGCTGTCCGGGGTCGGGAACCGGGGTGTACCGCTCGCCTGTATATCGGTTGGGAACATCTCTGCGCTGCTGACCCGTCTCCGCTCAGGATGGTTTCCTGCTGACCCCACTGTGGACTGGACTCTTACTGTTATGCTGGATCCACTATGGACTGGACTCTCACAATATTATGTTAGACCCACTCGACATCCATTGCATTCGGTCTCCCTAGAGGGGGGGGGTTACCCACATATGCGGTCCTCTCCAAGGTTTCTCATAGTCATTCACATCGACGTCCCACTGGGGTGAGTTTTTCCTTGCCCTTATGTGGGCTATACCGAGGATGTCGTTGTGGCTTGTGCAGCCCTATGAGACACTTGTGATTTAGGGCTATATAAATAAACATTGATTGATTGATTGATAGTTGGTCACTGGCACACTGCTGGTGGCACAGTCAGGCTCCATATTTACTTATGTGTTGTTGTTGTGGGTCAGTGCAGTGGGGGGGAGAGGACAAGCACGTCTTGGAAGGAGGAAGCGGATGGGGTTTAATAGCTCATAGAGTGTTGCGGGGGAGAACAAGGAACACAACAAATAAGCAGCATTTGTTCATTTTAACGTGAGAAAAATTATATTGATATTACGATATTTTCTTAATTCATACCTTGTTTAAAAATATATTGATATATCTTACAAACTCGATATATAGCCCAGCCCTAATTTAAACTCGTCCTTGATTCTAGGAGGGGACCTCAACTTAGTATTTAATTCAAAAATAGACCGGTCCAGCGTTACTGGGAGTCACCGTGAGTCTCAGTCAATGGGAATACTTAAGCGATATACTGTATGAACGATTACAGTCTCTGCGATGCCTTGTGTTCTTATCACTTATTTTTCCCCAGATCACCACTCATTCTTTTGCATTGACTACTTTTTAACAAGTAGCTCAATTTTATCTGACATCTCAAACATTCACATTCACCCTATTATCATCAGTGACCATGCACCTGTCTCACTCTCCCTCACTAACAAAACTATTACTGCACCTACAAAACAATGGAGACTTAATACATCATTACTAAAAGACCAAGACTTTCTAAAGTATTTTGAGAAAGAATGGATTTTTTTATTTTTATTTTAATGACCAACCACAAACCATGGCGTGTGTTCTCTGGGAGACGGCGAAAGTAGTTATGCGAGAAAGAATAATTTTCTATTCATCACACAACAAAAACAAGGAAATTGAAAATTAAAAAAAACTATTAGAACTGGCTTACGCTAACTCACAAAACGAACACATTTTAAACAAATTAAGAAAACTCAAATTAGACTTAAGAGAAATAATTGATAAGTAAACTCAATTCCTGCTGCATAGGTTATGCTTGGAGAAGTTTGAGCATGAAAATAAACCATGCAAGCAAATATTTGGCTAACCAACTAAAACTAAATAAAGAAAAAAGCTGTATACCATCCATTAAGGATTTAGTTGAGAACATTACACATGTTCCTGAATAAATTAACTCTATCTTTAAGGACTTTTACAGAACCTTTTATATTGCTACATCCAATATTTACCAAAAATGGCTTTAGAGAAGAAAGAAAACTCATTCCTTCCTCCAAATATAAATTCTGCTTTAATTAGTCTCTTGCAAAAACCTGATAAAGACCCAACACTTCCATCCAGTTACCAGCCAATCTCCCTGAATAATGTTGATCTTAAATTCATCTGCAAAGTATTAGCTCAAAGATTAGAAAAAGTCACTCCATATATAGTACATCCTGAACAAACAGCTTTTATCAAAGGGAGACAATCGTCCAACAATGTTCGCCGTCTACTTAATCTGATAGACTATTCTGTTAATCATAATCTAAAAACCGCTGTTGTTTCATTAGATGCTGAAAAAGCGTTTGATAGAGTGAATTGGAATTTTCCAGTTACTCTACAGAAATTTGGATTCGGCGACTCATTTATAGCATTGATCAAGGTTTTATATCTACAAACCCCGTTTCCATATGAGTTGGGGAATTGTGTTAGATGTAAATATAAACGGAATACAATGATTTGCAAATCCTTTTCAATCCATATTCAATTGAATGAACTACAAATACAAGATATTTGTTTATCAAACTCATAAACTTTATTTATTTTTTGCAAAAAATAATTAACTTAGAATTTCTTGGCTGCAACACGTGCCAAAGTAGTTGGGAAAGGGCATGTTCACTACTGTGTTACATCACCTTTTCTTATAACAACACTCAATAAACGATTGGGAACTGAGGAAACTAATTGTTGAAGCTTTGAAAGTGGAATTCTTTCCCATTCTTGTTTTATGTAGAGCTTCAGTCGTTCAACAGTCCGGGGTCTCCGCTGTCGTATTTTACGCTTCATAATGCGCCACACATTTTCGATGGGAGACAGGTCTGGACTGCAGGCGGGCCAGGAACGTACCCGCACTCTTTTTTACGAAGCCACGCTGTTGTAACACGTGCTGAATGTGGCTTGGCATTGTTTTGCTGAAATAAGTAGGGGCGTCCATGAAAAAGACGGCGCTTAGATGGCAGCATATGTTGTTCCAAAATCTGTATGTACCTTTCAGCATTAATGGTGCCTTCACAGATGTGTAAGTTACCCATGCCTTGGGCACTAATGCACCACCATACCATCACAGATGCTGGCTTTTGAACTTTGCGTCGATAACAGTCTGGATGGTTCGCTTCCCCTTTGGTCCAGATGACACGATGTCGAATAATTCCAAAAACAATTTGAAATGTGGACTCGTCAGACCACAGAACACTTTTCCACTTTGCATCAGTCCATCTTGGATGATCTCGGGCCCAGAGAAGCCGGCGGCGTTTCTGGATGTTGTTGATAAATGGCTTTCGCTTTGCATAGTAGAGCTTTAACTTGTACTTACGGATGTAGCGACGAACTGTATTTAGTGACAGTGGTTTTCTGAAGTGTTCCTGAGCCCATGTGGTGATATCCTTTAGAAATTGATGTCGGTTTTTGATACAGTGCCGTCTGAGGGATCGAAGGTCACGGTCATTCAATGTTGGTTTCCGGCCATGCCGCTTACGTGGAGTGATTTCTCCAGATTCTCTGAACCTTTTGATGATATTATGGACCGTAGATGTTAAAATCCCTAAATTTCTTGCAATTGCACTTTGAGAAACGTTGTTCTTAAACTGTTTGTCTATTTGCTTACGCAGTTGTGGACAAAGGGGTGTACCTCGCCCCATCATTTCTTGTGAAAGACTGAGCATTTTTTGGGAAGCTGTTTTTATACCCAATCATGGCACCCACATGTTCCCAATTAGCCTGCACACCTGTGGGATGTTCCAAATAAGTGTTTGATGAGCATTCCTCAACTTTATCAATATTTATTGCCACCTTTCCCAACTTCTTTGTCACGTGTTGCTGGCATCAAATTCTAAAGTTAATGATTATTTGCAAAAAAAAAATGTTGATCAGTTTGAACATCAAATATGTTGTCTTTGTAGCATATTCAACTGAATATGGGTTGAAAATGATTTGCAAATCATTGTATTCCGTTTATATTTACATCTAACACAATTTCCCAACTCATATGGAAACGGGGTTTGTATCTTCCTACAGCTTAGTTACAGTATAACTAACAGCCAAATCTCTCCAAGGTTTAATTTTATGAGAAGCACTAGACAAGGTCGTCCACTTTCTCCGTCACTGTTTGCTATATTTATTGAACCTCTTGCAACCGCAATTCGACAGCATGCAAGTATTAAAGGCATCCATACTGCAACCATTCATCATAAAATAAGCCTTTATGCTGTTGATGTATCACTTTTCCTACACAATGCACATTTTTCTCTTTGAGACACAATCTCACTCATTGATACGTTCAGTTCTATTTCAGATTACTCCATCAACTGGTCCAAATCTACTGTGTTACCTATTAATTTTGATTTTCAGAGCACCTCATCGATTCCACTGCACAAAGGGAACATTAAATACCTTATTATCAATATTTCTTCCACCTTGTCAGATCTAAATTGCTCGAACTACTCCCTAATCTTAAAATCGATTGAGGATGATTTTGTGCATTGGAAGACACAGCTCTTCTCACTCATGGGAAGGGTTTCTACTGAGACAATGATGGTTAATTATCTTTTTTCAATGATTCCCACCAAACTTTCTCAAATTTGGTTTAAATCACTAGACTCGCACATCAATCAGTTTCTTTAGAAAAGTAAACCATGACAAATCAGCCTTAAGACATTGTTTCTGGCTGAACAATCATTCAGCCAGGAGATCCCAATTTCTAACTTGCCCTTTATTAGCCAAATCCTTTGAAAGTAGGGCTGGGCCATATTGCGAATATACTCGATATATCCCGGGTTTGTCTCTGCACGATACAGAAAATGACTATATCGTGAGTATTCGGGTGTACGTTCTCACACAGTTGCTTTTAGCTGCGGGCATTACACTAAAGGTGGTTGTCACTCTTTTTTGTCTCTCCTTCTCACAGAGACATAAAACAAGCGCACCTTCTTACATACGTCACATACTGTCGCATGTGCAACGTCATACGCCCTCGCGGAGCAGAGAGGTAGCGACATGGGTAACGTTAGCTGTGGTGCTAGCGGAGTGGTGCGAGTGGTAATACGAGAGAAAGAAGGTGCGAATCTGGTATTGAATGAAGAAAAAAACAGCACGGCGTCTATCATCTGGCGGTGGTTTGGCTTCAAGCGGGAAGATGTTGAACAGACAACCGCAATATGTCAAGTATGTGGCAAAAGCGTTGCTACAAAAAGTAGCAGCACTTAGGGCTGGGCGGTATGGCCTTTTTTAAATATCTCGATATTTTTAGGCCATATCACGATACACAATATATATCTCGATATTTTGCCATAGTCTTGAATGAACACTTGATGCATATAATCACAGCAGTATGATGATTCTATGTGTCTACATTAAAACATTATTGTTCATACTGCATTAATATATGCTCATTTTAAACTTCCATGCAGAGAGGGAAATCACAACTAAGTCAATTGACCAAAACTGTATTCATTAATTAAACAATTATTAAGCAGTGGCACAAACATTCATGTCATTTCAAAACAGAAAGTGCAAGATTGTCAGAGACATTTTAAAACAAGCTATTAGTGCACTTTTGTGCATGATGTCACTAAGATGACAAATCAAAACAACACTAAATTAAAGTGCACTTTTTGTACAGAACGCCACTACAATAGTTTCAAACAAATAAAGTGCACTTTTGTGCATGATGTCACACAAGATATTTCAATAATTGTCAAATAAAAATTAGCTGCATAATAGGAAATCAAATAGTGTATGTTCTTCGCTATGTGGAAGGTTCCGGCGGACGTTATCTCCTTATGTCGTTTTTTTTTTTCATACGGTGTTGATCTGGAAATGGTTGCCTCTGCATTTTGTGGGTGTGGCACCGAACGGAGATGTTGACATGCGGAGTAAGCACTCCTCATTCTCTGGCAGGTGACTTTTTAAATGATGCTACAAATTAGCAGTAACGCTACTTTTTGTAGCAACGCTTTTGCTCCACACTTGACAAATGACGGTTGTCTGTTCGACATATTCCTACTTGACGCCAAACCACCGCCAGATGATGGACCCCGTGCTGAATTAATTCTTCCTTCATTTGTTACCAGATTCGCACCTTCTTTCTTTCGTATTACCACTCGCACCACAGCTAACGTTACCCATGCTGCTTCCTCTCTGCTCCGCGAGGGCGTATACGTATGTGACGTATATAAGAAGGTGCGTTTGTTTATGTCTCTGTGAGAAGGAGAGACTAGAAAGAGTGAGAAGAGCCTGTAGTGTAATGCCTGCAGCTAAAAGCAACTGCGTGAGAACGTATACTCGAATATCACGATATAGTTATTTTCTATATCGCACAAACTATATCGAGACAAACCCGCGATATATCGAGTATATCGATATATCGCCCAGCCCAAGCAGCACTACTAATTTGTCACTTGCTAGAGAATGAAGAGTGCTTGAAACTCCGCATGTCAACATTTCGGCCGGTGCCACACCCAACAAAATGCCATCCATCCATCCATCTTCTTCCGCTTATCCGAGGTTGGGTCGCGGGGGCAGCAGCCTAAGCAGGGAAGCCCAGACTTCCCTCTCCCCAGCCACTTCGTCCAGCTCCTCCCGGGGGATCCTGAGGCGTTCCCAGGCCAGCCGGGAGAGATAGTCTTCCCAACGTGTCCTGGGTCTTCCCCGTGGCCTCTTACAGGTCTGACGTGCCTGAAACACCTCCCTAGGAAGGCGTTCGGGTGGCATCCTGACCAGATGCCCGAACCACCTCATCTGGCTCCTCTCGATGTGGAGGAGCAGCGGCTTTACTTTGAGTTCCCCCCGGATGACAGAGCTTCTCACCCTATCTCTAAGGGAGAGCCCCGCCACCCGGCGGAGGAAACTCATTTCGGCCGCTTGTACCCGTGATCTTGTCCTTTCGGTCATGCCCCTAAGCTCATGACCATAGGTGAGGATGGGAATGTAGATCGACCGGTAAATCGAGAGCTTTGCCTTCCAGCTCAGCTCCTTCTTCACCACAACGGATCGATACAGCGTCCGCATTACTGAAGACGCCGCACCGATCCGCCTGTCGATCTCACGATCCACTCTTCCCTCACTCGTGAACAAGACTCCGAGGTACTTGAACTCCTCCACTTGGGCAAGATCTCCCCCCCCAACCCGGAGATGGCACTCCACCCTTTTTCGGGCGAGAACCATGGACTCGGACTTGGAAGTGCTGATTCCCATCCCAGTCGCTTCACACTCGGCTGCGAACCGATCCAGTGAGAGCTGAAGATCTTGGCCAGATGAAGCCATCAGGACCACATCATCAGCAAATAGCAGAGACCTAATACTGCAGCCACCAAACCAGATACCCTCAACGCCCTGACTGCGCCTAGAAATTCTGTCCATAAAGGTTATGAACAGAATCGGTGACAAAGGGCAGCCTTGGCGGAGTCCAACCCTCACTGGAAACGGGTCAGACTTACTGTCGGCATGCGGACCAAGCTCTGACACTGATTATACAGGGAGCGAACCGCCACAATAAGACAGTCCGTTACCCAATACTCTCTGAGCACTCCCCACAGGACTTCTCGGGGTACACGGTCGAAAGTGCCTTCTCCAAGTCCACAAAGCACATGTAGACTGGTTGGGCAAACTCCCATGCACCCTCAAGGACCCTGCCAACAAAATGCACTGACCCAATTCAGCCTGGCGTCTTCCATTTCCAGATCAACACTGTATCAAAAAAATAGTCAACAACAGAAGGAGATAACGTCCGCAGTAACCTACCACATAGCGAAGGACATACACGATTTGATTTCCTATTATGCAGCTCATTTTTATTTGACTGTTATTGAAATATCTTGTGTGACATCTTGCACAAAAGGGCACTTTATTTGTTTTAAACTACTGTCGTGGAATTCTGTACAAAAAGTGCACTTTAATTTAGTGTTGTTTTGATATGTCATCTTAGTGACATCATGCACAAAAGTGCACTAATAGCTTGTTTTAAAATGTCTCTGACAATCTTGCACTTTCTGTTTTGGAAATGACATGAATGTTTGTGCCACTGCTTAATAACTGTTTAATAAATACAGTTTTGGTAAATTGACTTAGTTGTGATTTCCCTCTCTGCATGAAAGTTTAAAATGAGCATTTATTAATGCAGTATGAACAATAATGTTTTAATGTAGACATATAGAATCATCATACTGGTGTGATTATTTGCATCAAGTGTTAATTCAAGGATAAGGTAAAAGATCGAGATGTATATCGTGTATCGTGACATGGCCTAAAAATATCGAGATATTAATAAAAGGCCATATCGCCCAGCCCTATTTGAAAGTACAACTTCTTTAAAAGTATTAATATACACACTACCTTAACAGTTTGGTAGGGATTTTTGAAAATTACTGGGTCCCCGCTCTTTCCCTGCCAATTACGCCTATTTGGAATAATCCTGATTTTCTGCTTAACAAGAAACCATTGTACTTTCCAACATGGTATGATAAGGGAGTCAGATGCCTTGAAGATACATGTATCATCAATAGAAACAGTTTTATCTCTTTTAAAAGTTTAATAACACAGTATGCAATAAATCCTAATACATTCCTAGAATATATACAGATTCAATTAAACAAGATGGGAAAATAATCACACTACAGTTACATTTTTCAAAATGACTGCCCCCAAAGCTTTATCCAAATTATATGCTTTATTATCAAAAAAAGATAATACAATAGGTATCCCAACTTCCAAATGGTACTCAGATGTATCCACAAGCTGTGACCCAAAATTCAGGAAATATGTCTCAATACCGTATTTTTCGGACTATAAGTCGCATTTTTTTAAATAGTTTGGCCGGGGGTGCGACTTATACTCAGGAGCAACTTATGTGTGAAATTATTAACACATTACCGTAAAATATCAAATAATATTATTTAGCTCATTCACGTAAGAGACTAGACGTATAAGATTTCATGGGATTTAGCGATTAGGAGTGACAGATTGTTTGGTAAACGTATAGCATGTTCTATATGTTATAGTTATTTGAATGACTCTTTCCATAATATGTTACGTTAACATACCAGGCACGTTCTCAGTTGGTTATTTATGCGTCATATAACGTACACTTATTCAGCCTGTTGTTCTCTATTCTTTATTTATTTTAAATTGCCTTTCAAATGTCTATTCTTGGTGTTGGGTTTTATCAAATAAATTTCCCCAAAAAATGCGACTTATACTCCAGTGCGACTTATATATGTTTTTTTCCTTCTTTATTGTGCATTTTCGGCCGGTGCGACTTATACTCCGAAAAATACGCTACTTCTCGTTTGAAAAGGAATCCAAATTTACGGCTGATTCAGCTCAAAACACTTTACAGTATACATTACACCGGTCAAATAACGTTTAAAATGGGTTTAGATGATTCTAACATTTGTGTACACTGCTCAGATAATAAGATAGATAACTACTTACACTCAATGTGGTCCTGTGCTCCCGTTAATAATTTCTGGCGTCGAGTGTGCGAGAACCTGCCATTTGCCTTATAGATTCCTATTCCCACTTCTCCCTCACTCTTCCTGTTGGGTGATCTCTCCGCAACTGATTTTGATACTAACAAAACATACCTCCTTATCAACGCATTAGGCATTGCAGAGGAAAGCATTAAAGGTTGGGGTGGGGGTAGGCCGATGTTGTGGTTTGTGGCAGCACGTGCGCGTGGTGGTTGTCGGGGCTGGCGAACTTGCTGGCTTCATTCTCATTTGTTGTTGTGTTGGTTGGCTTGTCGGGTGTTGGCCCTCACGCTCTGCTGAGCCGTCCTATATACAATACAACACAAGGTGGCAAGAAATATGTCAATGATGAATAAAGAAAACTATGTACTAGACCAAAAATCACTCCATATTTTCCTTTGCTCGCTAGTGTTACCATATCTGAGTTATCATGTAGAAATATTGTGTAGAGATATGGGGAAATAACTACAAAAGTATGCTTCATTCACTAATTGTGTTACAAAAAAGGTCAGTTAAAATAATACATAATGTTGGCCATAGAGAACACTCAAACCTTTTATTTATTAAATCAAAAATATTGAAATTCAGTGATTTGATGCATGCCCAAACAGCTAAAATTATGCACAGAGCAAACTATTACCTCCTACCCAAAAACGTACAACAATTCTTCTCAACAAAAGATAATATAAACTTAGAGAAAAATCTAATTTAAAACATTTGTATGCATGTTTAGTATATCAGCATGTGGAACTAAATTATGGAATGGATTGGGTGGTCAGTTGTTTTCATTTCTGGTTTGTGTGGCGTCGCGCGCATTTCGCTTCCTGTTGGGTCTGTGCTTGTCTGTTCCACGCTTTGGGGTTTTTGTTGGTGGCTTGATGCGGGGCAGCGCAGCCTTCTTGTTTGGTGTGGATGTGCCTTGGTTGTTTGGGCGGTGGGGTGTGTTTGCGGGTTTGGATTAGGGAGTATAGTGTTTTAGTAGGGGGTGGTGTTGAAGTCTCTTGTTTGCGTGTTGGAGTTTGGGCTGACTGGCGATCTGGTACTGGCTGGTCTCCATGGTCCTGTTGGCATGTGATTGTCGGTCATGGTTTGTTTGCGATGTAGGTGCTCGTGGCTGCTGTGTCCGGTGCGGGGAGGAGGGGGGGTTGGGATGTGGGTTGGCCGATGTTGTGGTTTGTGGCACATGCCACAAACAGAGAACACTCAAACCCTTCATTTATTAAATCAAAAATATTAAAATTCAATTATTTGGTGCATTTCATCCATCCATTCATTGTGAAGTGAAGTGAATTATATGTATATAGCGCTTTTCTCTAGTGACTCAAAGCGCTTTACATAGTGAAACCCAATATCTAAATTACATTCAAACCAGTGTGGGTGGCACTAGGAGCAGGTGGGTAAAGTGTCTTGCCCAAGGACACAACGGCAGTGACTAGGATGGCGGAAGCGGGTATTGAACCTGGAACCCTCAAGTTGCTGGCATGGCCGCTCTACCAACCGAGCTATACCGCTTGTCCGTTTTGGTGTCACGGGGGGTGCAGGAGCCTATATCAGCTGCATTCGGGCGGTAGGCGGACAAGTCGCCACCTCATTGCAGTGCCAACACAGATAGACAGACAACATTCACACACTAGGGCCAATTTAGTTTTGCCAATCAACCTATCCCCAGGTGCATGTCTTTGAAGGTGGGAGGAAGCCGGAGTACCTAGAGGGAACCCACGCAGTCACGGGAAGAACATGCAAACTCCACACAGAAAGACCCCGAGCCCGGGGATCGAACCCAGGACTTTCGTTCTGTGAGGCACATGCACAAACCCCTTTTTCACCGTGCTGCCCTTGGTGCATTCCCAAACAGCTAAAATTATGTGCAAAGCAAACTATAACCTCCTACCTGTTTCAGAAACACCATGAAGAACACACTGAACTTAGACTGAAACTCAGTGTATCTACAAAGCAATTAAACTTTGAGCCACAGCCCATTTAGGATTGAACAAAAAACTAAATAAAGGATGAATAAAAACAGTATGTATCAACTACCTCATTTGTCATTTCCACGTATTAATCCTGTGCTAACTCTACCAACCATACAAACTGAGGTAGAAACTATTCAAGAGGGTTGAGTTACTCCCTGCCTTCTAGGCATCACTGTGTATTGATAGGAACATACAAGCTGTACAATGTGTAAAAAATGTTGTAACTGTATGCATTTTCTAAATAAACTTACACCATAAATCAACACCATGCACAATGAATAGCAGAGTACCTCTGTCACACAAATGATCTTTGAATAAAAGATGGCTTGATTTATCACTATGTAACTTATAACTTATTATGGATTATTCAACATTGGCAGTGGGCAGTCGGGTGCGTGTCGTGGATTTGGACACCCTGCTGTTGGCAGCCATGCTCAAACTCAGCAGTATAATGTTATTTTCCTTGGTAACGTGAAACACACACTTGATGGTCTGAATGTTGAAGTTAAAGACATGCTGTTTGGGTGTGGTCAGTGTTTTATTCCAAGAACATCTCTGTATACTGGGAAGGCTGTATTGTTGTTCTTTGGTCAGGCACATGTGGCTAAACAGTAACTTGAAGACAGCAAGACAATGAATTAATTAGGTGAATTCACAAAACTATGTGTTCACATGGGGTTCTGCACTTAAAGGGGAACATTATCACCAGACCTATGTAAGCGTCAATATATACCTTGATGTTGCAGAAAAAAGACCATATATTTTTTTAACCGATTTCCGAACTCTAAATGGGTGAATTTTGGCGAACTAAACGCCTTTCTAATATTCACACTCGGAGAGATGACGTCACAATGTGACGTCACATCGGGAAGCAATCCGCCATTTTCTCAAACACCGAGTCAAATCAGCTCTGTTATTTTCCGTTTTTTCGACTGTTTTCCGTACCTTGGAGACATCATGCCTCGTCGTTGTGTTGTCGGAGGGTGTAACAACACGGACAGGGACGGATTCAAGTTGCACCAGTGGCCCAAAGATGCGAAAGTGGCAAGAAATTGGACGTTTGTTCCGCACACTTTACCGACGAAAGCTATGCTACGACAGAGATGGCAAGAATGTGTGGATACCCTGCGACACTCAAAGCAGATGCATTTCCAACGATAAAGTCAAAGAAATCTGCCGCCAGACCCCCATTGAATCTGCCGGAGTGTGTGAGCAATTCAGGGACAAAGGACCTCGGTAGCACGGCAAGCAATGGCGGCAGTTTGTTCCCGCAGACGGGCGAGCTAAACCCCCTGGATGTCTTGGCTCACACCGTCCCTTATGCCACTGAAGATGATCAAGAGAAGAATATCGACCCTAGCTTCCCTGGCCTGCTGACATCAACTCCAAAACTGGACTGATCAGCTTTCAGGAAAAGAGCGCGGATGAGGGTATGTCTACAGAATATATTAATTGATGAAAATTGGGCTTCACGGTGGCAGAGGGGTTAGTGCATCTGCCTCACAATACGAAGGTCCTGAGTAGTCTTGGGTTCAATCCCGGCCTCGGGATCTTTCTGTGTGGAGTTTGCATGTCCTCCCCGTGACTGCGTGGGTTCCCTCCGGGTACTCCGGCTTCCTCCCACCTCCAAAGACATGCACCTGGGGATAAGTTGATTGGCAACACTAAATTGGCCCTAGTGTGTGAATGTGAATGTGAGTGTGAATGTTGTCTGTCTATCTGTGTTGGCCCTGCGATGAGGTGGCGACTTGTCTAGGGTGTACCCCGCCTTCCGCCCGATTGTAGCTGAGATAGGCTCCAGCGCCCCCCGCGACCCCAAAGGGAATAAGCGGTAGAAAATGGATGGATGGATGGATGGAAAATTGGGCTGTCTGCACTCTCAAAGTGCATGTTATTGCCAAATGTATTTCATATACTGTAAACCTAGTTCATAGTTGTTAGTTTCCTTTAATGCCAAACAAACACATACCAATCGTTGGTTAGAAGGCGATCGCCGAATTCGTCCTCGCTTTCCGTCTTGTCGCTGGCTGTCGTGTCGTTTTCGTCGGTTTCGCTTGCATACGGTTCAAACCGATATGGCTCAATAGCTTCAGTTTCTTCTTCAATTTCGTTTTCTCTACCTGCCTCCACACTACAACCATCCGTTTCAATACATTCGTAATCTGTTGAATCGCTTAAGCCACTGAAATCCGAGTCTGAATCCGAGCTAATGTCGCTATAGCTTGCTGTTCTTTCCGCCATGTTTGTTTGTGTTGGCTTCACTATGTGACGTCACGGAAAATGGACGGGTGTTTATAACGATGGTTAAAATCAGGCACTTTGAAGCTTTTTTTAGGGATATTGCGTGATGGGTAAAATTTTGAAAAAAAATTCGAAAAATATAATAAGCCACTGGGAACTGATTTTTAATGGTTTTAACCATTCTGAAATTGTGATAATGTTCCCCTTTAATTTATTTTATTCATTATACATATTCCAACCCGGGTTTAACAACCAGCTACTTTCACAATTCTCAACCAATTCAAACAATTTAATTGATATGTCACTAAAATGTATTTTTCTGTATTACATTTCATATCGGGATTATTGTGACCGAAATTATCAATAGGTATGCACCAAACCTTTAACCCTAGCCCTAACCCTATCACATTTACGCTGATGACATTCAGTTGTCTTTTTCCATTTGATCCTGATAGTACTGATAAATTAAATTTACTGCATGACTGCTTGCAATCAATAATTGGATGTGCCGTAACTTTCTTGAACTTAACTTTACTAAAACTAAGGTCCTTTTTGTCGTACATTAAGGCACTGTCTATAATATCGCTAGCAGCAGTGGGTCATTGAATTGAAATGTTCGTTCTAGCCTAAGAAATCTTGCCGTTATCTTTAACCAGGTTCTGCACTCTGATAAACACACCCAGGTCTGTACCTGTACATGCTTTTTCCAGTTTAGGAATTTCTCTAAACGGTGTTCCATTTAATCTCATCCTGATTTAAAGATGATTAATCATGTTTTTGTGTCATCACACCTTGATTACGCCTACTCTCTCTTTCTGTTTCTCAGTAAAACCTCTATTAATCGCCTCCAACTTTTACAGAGTGCCACTGCTCGGCTAATAACCAACACATTTCCGTTGACGGTTGTCAAAGGTATCGATACTTCAAGACCAATCAGTTAACCTGACTCTCGCCAGGTCCTTGTCATTCGCTGAGCTCCACACATTGATCTGGGAGTTCTCAATAGGAGATGTATTTCAGAAGGCGCGGTCTTGTAAAAAAATCATTGTATGTGATTGGAAAAAACACTTGTCCGTTATTTTGAATTACGTGCTACTTCAACCACTCACATCGAAATCAACCCGTGACGCTGATGAGAGCGGCGCTGGGAAATCCAAACCCGGTCGGAAGAAGAGTCAAAACATCCATGCCACCAATAAATGCCTTCAAAACCGTTCTCTGTTCATCTTTTAAATAATTAATATTCGATCAATGTCGCAAAACAGTTGCAATAGCAGAATCAATGTCAGCACACGACTCCTCGCTCTGTGCCGCCATTGTTTGAATCAAACAGTCCCTTCGGCACTACGTCACATCTATGAAATCCCGCCCGGCGATCCTGATTGGTTCATTATTTTTTGCTATCTGGAAAGAGTTTGCAATGCCTTTGAACCCAGACCCTTGTGTTGAGCTCAGCGAACTACAAGGGTCTGGCGAGAGTCAGGTTACCAATGAATACCAACATGCAAAAATAACATAAATAACTGCTTTTTTCAGTATCGTCCTTACCTAATAATTTAAAACACTTTTTTCTCTGCGATCCGTGTCAATTCTTGGCACGTGAGCACTGAGTCACAGACGAAGAAGAAGAAGAACGCCTACTGTCTTAAAAAAGTGAGCCAGTGTTTTCCTATATATTTTAGCAACAATTCGATTTGATTCAGAATGTGTGGTTGGACAATGTTTTTAGAAAGTTACGATCCGAAACGATTCAGTGAGTTGAAATCGATTCAGTAACTTTTTAGCAAAAAAAAAAATCTACCAGTGACTGTGACTGGTGGTGTGAAATACGGATCACTGGACACTGCAAGTGAATGTTTTTTTTTAAGTATAAATGAATTATGGATACAAACAAGCAAGTAAACAACAATTATTGGCCAATTAATTCACATCTTATATGAATAAAGCGCAACCAACACATTAGGTCAAATTAACAAGAGGAAACCTTTCCTGCTCTCATTTTCAACATTCAAAAGTATGTGAATGTTAGTGTGAATGTTGTCTGTCCATCTGTGTTGGCCCTGCAATGAGGTGGTGAATTGTCCGGAGTGTAACCTGCCTTCCGCCCGAGTGCAGCTGGGATGAGCTCCTGCCCCCCCCCCCCTCCCCCGCGACACAGAGAGGGACAAGCGGTAGAAAATGGATGGAAGATATTTTCAATAAAAGTGTCATGTCTGTGATCATGTCCTGTTGGGTTTTTGGACTCTTTTTGGTTCCTGTTTTCACTCCATTGTTTTGTCCTCATAGCAACCATTAGTTTCACCTGTTTCACATTTTCACTCACGCACCTGTTGTCAATCATGTCTTTGTTATTTAAGCCGATAGTTGCCAGGAAGTCAGCCTGGCGACATTACCTTCTGTTACCCTTGCTACCTTTCACACCCATGCAACTTCTGTAACTTCTGTTACCTATGTTACCTGTTGATACTCTCGTTGCATGCCATGCCATAGTTCCATGCTTGACCAAGTAAGTTTTGTTTATTCGTGTCACAGTAAGTGTTTTCGTTCTCATGTCCATAGTTTTTTGCCCATGTGCTAGTTTTAGTTTTCATAGCCAAGTTTGTATCTCTGCCTTGTGCGCGCCTTTTGTTTGTTCTTTTTGTTAGTGTAAAAAATAAACCATTTATCTACCTTCACGCCATGTCCGGTCCAGTTCGTTTGCATCTTGGGAAAGCAATCCTCGAATGTCAGAATGTCGCCAGCAAATAGCTATCCCGCAAACGACTGGCAATCGTTGGAGGAAGTAAAGTTGGAGGCGTTAGAAGCCATGGCGGATCACAACTTGATGTGGAGCCCAAGTGGAAAATTGATTCCAATAAGCTCCGTGTGGCCCGACGACGTTGGCGCGTCGCTCCAGTCCCAGAAATGCAGCGAGCGGACAGGACATGTCACTCCCGCAGGCTCCTCCCCCTCCGGGCGGAAATAGGCGGCAGCTAGCCCGGCAGCCTGATGACGCCACAGATCAAGGTTCTTTTTTTTTTCCGTACTCTTTTTCTTGTAAGCCACCCCCAGCAAAAGACTATATGTCCATGATTAAAAAATATCAAAACATGTTTATGGAAATTAGAGCTAGTCATGTCAAGCCACCTGGTAAATTTCATGCTCCGCTCCCCAAGACTCAAGCCACGCCCACATCATAGGACTTGTCTTTTCTTTCACCCACTAAAACTCAGGTGGGTAAAAATAAAAGACAATTTAGAGGGGAGGATTCTGCCCCCCTCCTAACCTCCCTCCACCCACCCAGAAAAACGATTCCAGACCGAAAGGAGCGCGTCTGGTATCTTCCCCTTGAGGGGGGGCTAGGGCCGAGAGCTGTGCTGGTGGGGTGGCTCAGCTGCGCCCAGCCAGGCAGCAGCCTCCAGCCCGGCCGCCACCACCAGTTCATCGCCATGCCAAGCCACAGCCACAGCCACAGCCTCCAGTACCCGTCTTTCAGCTTGCTAAGCCGCAACCTCCGGCCCGGCCACCACCACCGGTCTTTCGGCCTGCCAAGCCGCAACCCCCAGCTAGGCCACCTCCGCCAAGTCCAAGGCTAGCACCTGCACCAAGGCTAGCATCAGCTGCACCACGCCAAGTACCAGTTCCTGCACCACGCCAAGTACCAGTACCTGCACCACGACAAGCTCCAGTTCCTGCACCACGACAAGCTCCAGTTCCTGCACCACGACAAGCTCCAGTTCCTGCACCACGCCAAGCTCCCGTTCCTGCACCACGACAAGTACCAGTACCTGCACCACGACAAGTTCCAGTCCCTGCACCAAGCCAAGTACCAGTCCCTGCACCACGCCAAGTACCAGTCCCTGCACCACGCCAAGTACCAGTCCCTGCACCACGCCAAGTGCCGCCAGTCGCAGCTCCACGCCGCCAGGACTCAAGCCAACACTCACGCCAAGACTCACCAAGCCAAGACTCACCAAGCCAAGACCCACCAAGCCAAGACCCACCAAGCCAAGACCCACCAAGCCAAGACCCACCACGCCAAGACCCACCACGTCAAGCTTCGCTGCCTGCCGCACCACGCCAAGCTCCGTCTGCTGCTGCACCCACGCCTGCTTCGTCTGCTGCACCCGCGCCTGCTTCGTCTGCGGCTGAACCCACGCCAGACTCGTCTGCTGCCGAACCCACGCCAGACTCGTCTGCTGCCGCTTCCGTGCCTGACTTGTCGTCTGACTCCACACCTGCCACGACGAGGACACGCGCATCCACGCCTGCCACGACGACGACGCGCCCACCTCCCTGTCGGCCACGAATGTGGCCATTTCCTGGGCGTCCGCCACGCCAAGTGCATCCGCCTCCTCGTCGGCCGTGGATGTGGCCACTCCCTGGGCGTCCGCCACGCCGGGTGCACCGACCTCCTCGTCGACCACGGATGTGGCCGTTCTCGGGTCACCCACCTCGTCAGGTTCAGTGGCGGTCTGCGCGTCGCCACCGCCTGATTCTGCCCCGGAGGATTCAGGGACGCGTGGTCTGGCGGCCCACCGCCGGGTCCCCCTCCCATGACTCTTGATCATTGTTTTTTTTGTACATTTGCGCCGCCATAGTCCATGTCATGACAAAAAGTACAGTATCCATCCATATTAACAGTAGACATAGCTGCTAAATAAAGTTCCCCGACCCAGCCATATCTGTATTCTGTTCTCTGCCTTGGCGTCGCCAATGTAGTCTGTTGTTCTTAAATCTAATGTTTTCATTTTTCTATTATCGATAAAATCAATCAATTCCCTTTTAAAACAATCTCGGATGGATACCTATCTTCTGGAAGGCAAACTTGCAGTGCACATATTGATATACTTAAAATTTAAGAATATAAACAAATCTATGACTATTGATAAAAAGATGAATTATTACAGCCCTAAAACTTTTGTGATTATTCCAAGCTGATTTTTTATGCGCAGCAGAGGCAGCTGAAGTTAATCTGACAGCGTGTCATAACTACGACAGTCAGCCGGGTCAAAAAAATACAGATAGCCGTATCATTTGTCTAGAATCTTAACGGCCCTCCCGTACCAACCCAAATAGGAACTGGTACCAAAAAATACTTGTCCTCTGTATTAGGGTTGTGGGATATGGACAAAAAAATATATCTTGATATATTTTTACTTAAACTCAATATTTAATATATATCTCGATATTTTTTCCGATGATGATATACATATAAAGATATAAATTTTTCAGCGAAATTCACTCTAATTCTTAATTGAACTGAATGACAACTGTACTGTAGTAACACCCAGTTAGCCAAAATGGGTACTCGCCGCACAGAAAAAAAACGATTTCAGTAGCCCAGAATTACAAAACATTCATAAAATAGAAAAACAAAAAATGTATACATAAAATAGTAAAATATTCATTCTACATAAAATAAATAACATAGCTGTGCAAGTAATACAAAATGTATCAAACTCAGATAAAAAATAATAATTTTGGTTAATCTGGCAAAGTAGTTTCCCCTTAAATTTAACAGTTTGCCACTTAAAAGTGTGTTTTCTTGTGTGCCAATTCTAGGTCCTGAACAAACATTCAAATATGTTGATGTAAACACTGCGTAAGGCCATACAAAATAGCAGATGTGAGGAAAAAAAACTGCAGGCCCACTGCTTAATATCTCTGGGATTTAGTGCAAATAAAACCAGCCTATCAGATCCAGGCTTCAGTGAGGCTATTTTAACAGCAACTAAAATAATTTCTAAAGGGGAGCATCCTCTTGTGTGCAAATCCTAGGTCAAATATTATGCTGAAAAAAACATGTCACAGACATTGCCTAAAGTCATACTAAGGTTACACAATTGCATGTGTGAGCCTGAGGTAGATCAAAAACTGCAGCAGGCACACTGCTCAACATCACAGATTAATTGCAAGGAAAACTAGCCTATCAACAGATTCAGGCTTTAGTGAGGCTCTTTTACAAATTACAATGTTCCTACTGCAACTGAAAATCCTTTCTGAAGGGGAGCTGGTTGCTGGTATGCAGAAGTACTTCTTTGCCAGGCATCCTAGTGTTGGGAAGGCAATAGGATGTTCCTTCCACCAGTTGAGAGGGTTGACGTCAGTGTCAGGACAAGGTGCTAGGAAGAAGCTGGACAGTTCCTTTTCAATTGCCTCCGTCTTCGTGATTGAACTGTTGGTTTCTAGAGGATGTTTGAAGATCTGCATATTTGCTGTTGAGGTAATGCAGAATGGTTTTCTGAATTGCCTTGCACAGCTCACTATCTCCATCAGTAGGGGACAGGAGGCGTGTGTTGAAAAGGTGCAACAGGCCTGAGGAAAGAAATGGTGACATACTTCTCTCCCGCGCAGTGCGTCTGTGAAGTCTTGCAAGGGGTTGCAGGGCTTTTTGCACAGCCTCAAGGACCTCAGTGTCCTGCCAGGTAAAGAGGAGATGCCTGGTTTTCAGTGTTGGGTTAGTTACTGAAAACCAGTAACTAGTTACAGTTACTAGTTACTTTATTTCAAAAGTAACTCAGTTACTAACTCAGTTACTTACACCAAAAAGTAATGCGTTACTGTGAAAAGTAACTATTTAGTTACTTCTTCTACTTTTTGTTTTTAAAGCTCCCATTAATGCCCTTTTAGCCTTCATTTCAGTACTGTTATTGCACTGGTGAATAATACAATCTGTTGATCAACTTGACATACATTTGCATCACTGAACTCTGCTAAGCAATGTGGTCTACATACAACACACAAAGACAAAGATATGTTTCAAAGGGCCAATTTATTTCAGGCCAGAACAAACTGACAAAACTATTTTAAATAGCTGCAACATAATATACATAAGTAACAAACAGCATAATAACACTAACACTAACACTAACCACGTTAAACACAGATTCCAAACTAACAAAGGTCTTAACTCATTCTCTTTCTATGCCACTTCAATATGGAATCCACTCCCAACAGGTGTAAAATAAAGGGCATCTCTATCCTCCTTCAAAACCACACTAAAAGAACACCTCCAGGCAACTACAACCCTAAACTAACACCCTCCTTTCCACATAATACCTCTTTGGATTGTAAATAATCAAATGTAGACATTTTTTCTTATACTTTCTGATCTCTCTCTCTGTGTCCACTACTTGCTATACATATCCTACCAAGTCAGTCCTACACTGTTTCAATGTCCATTTCTCTGATGATGCAATTGTTGATGCTGATTGTTGATGACAGAAGAGTTGATACCAACCAAACCGAACCCCCCCCCCCCACCCCCCATATCCCACATCCCGGATTGTAAATAATTCAATGTATATACTCTGATGATTATCTTGTGTGATGACTGTATTATGATGTTAGTATATATTTGATAGTATATATCTGTATCATGAATCAGTGGACCCTGACTTAAACACGTTGAAAAACTTATTGGGGTGTTACCATTTAGTGGTCAATTGTACGAAATATGTACTGTACTGTGCAATCTACTAATAAAAGTTTCAATCAATCAATCAACAACATAGCTATAAAGCTGGCTTCACCTAAGGAAGGCACACGTGACATACACAGAGCCTAACCAGGCAGATTTGAATTGTTGTTTTGGGCAGGAGACGGGATCTTTGATCCAAGACACAACTTACATTTAACTAAAATGTTATTTTCTTTGTGCTCGACAAAAGAAAAGAAGTGAGAATATCTCATACTTGCCAACCCTCCCGAATTTCAGTGCCTCTCCCTGGGACAACCATTCTCCCAAATTTCTCCCGGTTTCCAGCCGGACTTAAGGCACGCCCCCTCCAGGTCCGTGCGGATCTGAGTGAGGACAGCCTGTCGTCACGTCCGCTTGGCCAACCAAAAAGTAACCACAGAACACTATACCGTATAGTCGTATAGTGTTCTGTGGTTACTTTTTTGTTGGCCAACGGTTTACGTTGTATTGCGCACCCCCCTCCCCTCCCCTCGCCACACCCACACACACACACACACACACAGAGAGCGCAGAGGAAGAATCAGAAGCACGTCTCTGCTTCGCTGCCATAAAACACGATCAGATGATCAGTTTATAGCCGTTACTACATAAAAAATAACGTAAAATAACGCAGTAACGCATCATGTAGTAACGGTAACTGAGTTACTGAATATAAAAAGTAACGCGTTCGATTACTAGTTACCGCCGAAACTAACAGCGTTACAGTAACGCGTTACTTTGTAACGCGTTAGTCCCAACACTGCTGGTTTTCTTGTCTGATGACAAGACTTTGGCAATGGCTCTTTCTTGCTGGAGCCTTGACCCCCAGCGTGTTGCTGACTCTGTGATGAGCTGGTGACCAGGCAGATCAAGCTGAATCTGCACTTCAGCTAGATCTCGCCATTTCTACCAGCTGTAGGAGAAGCTGCTGGCAATTGTTTTGCAGATGGAAATGGCCCTGTTGATGCATTGCTCATGGTCATCCATCCCATGTCCTGTCCCACAAACAAAGTTCATGAATAACTCATTAAAGACCAATGTTCAATTTGTGTTAATCTGTATGACAGCTCTTTAACGCTGCCCTAGTGGCTCCCTGGAGCTTTTTCAAAACTTTGTGAAAATGGAAAAGATGGGGGGAAATAAATATATTTTTTGTTTTATTATGGTTTCTGTAAGAGGACAAACACAAACCTTCTTGATTGTTAGAAAGCTCACTGTTTAATGTTTGTGTTTATGCCACACTAATGAGAGCATTTGGCAAGCACCGTTTTGTCCTACCAATTTTGACGGTCCATGAACGCACCATAGTTGTGTCACGCAGCAGTTTGTTAACATCAGATGTGCCCATTAGATCGATCGCGAGCTACCAGTCAATTGGTGAGGGTATCACTCAATCGCAAGGCATTAAAGAAAAAGTAGAACCAAAAATGACTGATCATCAATCTTCACTACGACGTTATATTTTGTCCCCCGCCCATGGAGTTATACTAGTTCATTTCTCTCTTTCTCTTCTCACTCTCTCTACTTTTGTAGCATGTAGCCTAGCTAACCGCTACATGGTTCTAAAAATAGCTAAGCTACGGAAATCGCTTCGATTTTTAAGTTTATAATTTTTTTAAATTATGAACACATTGGAGGTCAGAAAAAAACGAGGAAAAAAACAGGAAATATTTTACAAATATTTTTACAGAGATAAAAAAGACGGATTTCCGACGGAAAAATCACGTTTGAATAATACATTCAACTCACCGATTGCATCCTCTGCCACTCGTTGCTTTCAATGGCCCTCACCACATTGCTCCCGTTGTACCTAGTTGCTGCAACTAGTCCAGCTGACGGTAACCCCCAATTGGATAGGGTGTCTCGCAAAGCTTCGGCAATGTTGTCTTCTGTGTGATTAGCAGGGAAATAGCTTGTTTGCAGGCAGGCACTATTTAATTCCTAGTCGAGGATGTAATGGACTGTCACACACATGTACGGTTCTGTGGCTCTACTTGACCACATGTCTGTGGTCAGTGCAAAGTAAGTGACTTTACTTAATTGTGCGGCTATAATCTTCCTCACTTCGGCGTACATTTTTGGCAGCATTTCTCATGCGAAATATATCCGGCTTGGCAACTGGTACCTGGGGTCGAGGACTTTGATGAGGCGAACAAACCCGTTGCATTCGACGGTGGAAATGGGAACTAGATATTTAGCAATGTGATATTCGATTGCTCTGGTTATCTGTTCCCACCTTTTGCTGGTTTTCTCATACGGCACTGGGCGTGATACCGAAGCCTGCAATGTATATTGTTTTAGTGCTGGGGATGTGGATTGCACTGCCACTGTCGTGCCATGAAGTTTTATGCACTCTTTGTACTGTGTTGGGTGTCCTGTTGAAGATGGTGGAATAGATTTGTAGTGCTCAAACATTTGTGTTTTTGTGACACTCCCTACAAAAGACATTCTCCTGCTATTTGTCCAGTGGCTTAAATCCGAACCACCGCCACACAACCGAGCCAAATGTTTGCGTTTTACTTACTGGTTGGTCACTGGCACACGTGTCGCTTGTGGCACAGTCAGACTTCTTATTTTCTTGTGTGTTGTTGTTGTTGTGGGTTAGTGCAGTGGGGGGGATGGGGAAGGGGAAGGGTTACCCAGGGAGTGTTGAGTGCGAGTGGGAAGCGGCGGGGAAGAATCAAGGAATAAAACAAATAAGCGGCCTTTGGTCATTTTAACGTGAAATTAATTATATCGATACTACAATATTTTCTTAATTCATATGTTGTTTAAAAATATATCAATATACACTATATTGCCAAAAGTATTTGGCCACCTGCCTTGACTCACATATGAACTTGAAGTGCCATCCCATTCCTAACCCAAAGGGTTCAATATGATGTCGGTCCACCTTTTGCAGCTATTACAGCTTCAAATCTTCTGGGAAGGCTGTCCACAAGGTTGCACAGTGTGTTTATAGGAATTTTCGACCATTCTTCCAAAAGCGCATTGGTGAGGTCACACACTGATGATGATAGAGAAGGCCTGGCTCTCAGTCTCCGTTCTAATTCATCCCAAAGGTGTTCTATCGGGTTTAGGTCAGGACTCTGTGCAGGTCAGTCAAGTTCATTCACACCAGACTTTGTCATCCATGCCTTTATGGACCTTGCTTTGTGCACTGGTGCACAGTCATGTTGGAAAAGGTGGGGGGCCACTCCAAACTGTTCCCACAAGGTGGGGAGCATGGAATTGTCCAAAATATTTTGGTATCCTGGAACATTCAAAGTTCCTTTTACTTGAACTAATGGGGCAAGCCAAACTCCTGAAAAACAACCCCACACCATAATTCCTCCTCCACCAAATTTCACACTCGGCACAATGCAGTCCGAAATGTATCGTTCTCCTGGCAACCTCCAAACCCAAACTCGTCCATCAGATTGCCAGATGGAAAAGCGTGATTCATCACTCCAGAGAACGCGTCTCCACTGCTCTAGAGTCCAGTGGCGACGTGCTTTACACCACTGCATCCGACGCTTTGCATTGGACTTGGTGATGTATGTCTTAGATGCATTTGCTCGGCCATGGAAACCCATTCCATGAAGCTCTTTGCGTACTCTACGTGGGCTAATTGGAAGGTCACATGAAGTTTGGAGCTCTGTACCAACTGACTGTGCAGAAAGGCGGCGACCTCTTTGCACTATGCGCTTCAGCATCCGCTGACCACTCTCTGTCAGTTTACGTGGCCTACCACTTGGTGGCTGAGTTGCTGTTGTTCCCAAACTCTTCCATTTTCTTATAATAAAGTCGACAGTTGACTTTGGAATATTTATGAGCAAGCAAATTTCACGACTGGATTTGTTGCACAGGTGGCATCTTATGACAGTTCCACACTGGAAATCACTGAGCTCCTGAGAGCGGCCCACTCTTTCACAAATGTTTGCAGAAACAGTCTCCACGCCAAAGTGCTTGATTTTATACACCTGTGGCCGGACCAAGTGATTAGGACACCTGATTCTGATCATTTGGATGGGTGGCCAAATACTTTTGGTAACATAGTGTATCTTACAAACTCGATACATCGCCCAGCTTTACTCGGTATACATACCTAGTCAGGAGCAGTGTTGGGTTGGTTACTGAAAACCAGTAACTAGTTACAGTTACTAGTTACTTTATTTCAAAAGTAAGTCAGTTACTAACTCAGTTACTTAAACCAAAAAGTAATGCGTTACTGTGAAAAGTAACTATTTAGTTACTTACCGTATTTTCCGCACTATAAGGCGCACCTAAAAACCACAAATTTTCTCAAAAGCTGACAGTGCGCCTTATAACCCGGTGCGCTTTATATATGGATAAATATTAAGATTCATTTTCATAAAGTTTCGGTCTCGCAGCTTCGGTAAACAGCCGCCATTTTTTTCCCCCGTAGAAGAAGCACGCGGTGCATGCTGGGATATGTGACGTTTCATTTCCATTTGTGTGTTTATGTAAAGACCCCAAAATGGCTCCTATTAAGTGTGTTGTCTGTCTAATTATAAATAATGCAGACGAGGCGTGTTAACTGAGTTCTCAACGTTTACTCACAGCGTGCTCATAACCACATTCTAACTCCCAGCATACAACAACGCTTCTCAGGGCTACCGCGCATGCTCGTCACTATCGTTGCATGCTGGGTAGTGTAGTTGTTATATTTGCTAGCTCATAACATCACATTAAGAGACACGCTTACGCGCTTAATTCAATACTCGCCGTCATTCCGGGTGGATTGACAAAAGACCTCCAGCCGCTATATATTGGTGTCAACAGGGCATTCGAAGCCAGACTGCTAACTGCGTGGGAACAGTGGATGACAGAAGGCGAACACACCTTCACCAAGACAGGGAGACAGGGAGACAGCGCCAGACGACATTTTGGATCCCACATTCGCCCAACTTTTCAATTCGGACAACGAAGGAGAATAATTCGAGGGATTTATGAATGAAGAATAACTTCAGAAAGTGAGCGTTATGTTTATTTTGTGTGTTGTGACATTAACGTTCGAGCAACATTATGTTGCTATTGCTCTGCACTATTTTGAATTTTACTATGTTTGTGATTGCACATTTGCGTACATTTTGGGAGTGAACAGAGTTGTTAGAACGCTGGTTTTTAATATATTATTAAAGTTTGACTGACCTATCTGACTGTTTTTTTGACATTCCTTTAGCGCAGTTAGATGCGGCTTACAACACCGGGCGGCTTATAGGTGGACAAAGTTTTGAAATATGCCGTTTATTGAAGGCGCGGCTTTTAACCCAGGGCGCCTTATGGTGCGGAAAATACGGTATATATATATTTTTTATTTTTTTAAGGCCTCATTTAATGCCCTTTTAGCCTTCATTTCAGTACTGTTATTGCACTGGAGAATAATACAATCTGTTGATCAACTTGACATGCATTTGCATTACTGAACTCTGCTAAGCAATGTGGTCTACATACAACACACAAAGACAAAGATATGTTTCAAAGGGCCAATTTGTTTCAGACCAGAACAAATTGACAAAACTATTTTAAAAAGCTGCAACATAACATACATAAGTAACAAACAGCATAATAACAACATAGCTGTAAACCAAGGAAGGCACTCACTACATACATAAAGCCTAACCAGGCGTTTTTTTATCTCAAGGAATTCTGAAATAAAATCATGTCTGAAGCCCAGAACACTACACATTTCCCCACTTAGTTTAGAGAAAAGGAAAGATTGGCCTGGCCCACTAGCATCCCTCTTTATGTTTGTGAACTTTATACATTTAGAGTGATGTGATAATCAAACACTCTAGAAGTCTAGAATGAAAGAGTATATAAGAGAATTGACAGAGTGTGTGTACCTTCAGTGTGCAGTGCCTCGTTAAAATCCAGCCGCTGTTGGAGGTGGAGGTGAAGTGTGTGTCTCTTTACTAGCTTCGTCAAAGCATGTTGTTTTTGTAGCGGTTTCAGCATATTTGAATTGCTAGGATAGGATCTTTGATCCAAGACACAACTTACATTCAACTAAAATGTTATTTTCTTTGTGGTCGACAAAAGAAAAGTACTGAAAATATATCCATTTTAAGAAACTCGGCTTCGCCATGATGTTTTGTTAGTAAACACAGACACGCCCCCTCCCACACACACACATTCACACAGACAGCGCACGGCGCGCCTCTTCCTTGTCGCCTCTTCCGCAGCGCTGCAATAAAACACTCAGATCTTCTCAGTTTCTAGCCGTTACTACATAAAAAATAACGCAGCAACGCATCATGTAGTAACGGTAACTGAGTTACTGAATATAAAAAATAACGCGTTAGATTACTATTTCCCGCCGATAGTAACGGTAACGCGTTAGTCCCAACACTGGTCAGGAGTAGACAGAACAAAGTAGAAAAACTCTAACAAAGCATCTGCAGCTTCTCCATATGTAATAGGTAAATGTTTTTGTTCTCTGATTCGGTTGTCCGCTTTTTCTTTTTCTTACCAATTTTATAAGTTGTGGTTGGAGTGCAGTAGCTTGATCTCTGGCTGTGCTGTGGAGAAATACAATTCAACCGGGGGCGGTGGGGCTCATTACTCAAATTATCAGGGTTTCCCCTACAATTGTGGCACACAGCCACACCTTAAAAATAATTTATTTTTTTTACCTGAAAACTAATTTAAGTAATATATTATTTGAATGGATGTACTTTATATAGCCTATTATTTATGTACTATTGGCATCAATAAGTTTGAAAAACTTGTCCAGGGTGTACGCCGCCTTCCGCCCAAATGCAGCTGAGAGGCTCCAGCACCCCCCGCGACCCCGAAAGGGATAAGCGGTACAAAATGGATGGATGGATGGAAGTTTGAAAAACATCTAAAATATTATAAAAATGTTAATCTATGCTTTATTTGATTCGCCTGTCAGCAGCTCTATAGCTGGCTGCGCACCTGAACAGAGTTGGCACCATGCAAAAGTAAGGAGCGAAAGTTAATTAATGCATTTCTTGTACAAGCCTATGTAAACTATCCTAATTCTGACATCATAAATTACTCTGCTCTAACTGGTGGACACGGTCCTCTAGTAGGGCCAACCTATCCATAAGATTGGTGCACTAAGAGCAGAGAGCCATACTCAGGTTGTTTCTTTCACCGAGTCGAGTTCTTGCTGTCTTTGGAGCAATAGGCGAAGAGTAGCAGCAGTGTGAAGGAGCCGACCCTTTTGAAGCGTAGTTGCTTTGGACCGCAACCAGCTTAGCTTTGTTAGCTTAGCAACTAACTAGCTGAGAGAGAGGTGGTAAAAAACTGAGAGTGGGTGCTTTGTAAGTTTGATAAGACTACAAAATATGTTTGAGAAAGAATAATGAAAGCTGTAAAACAATTGGAAGGAAACACAGATCGAAAAATAGTACTTAGCTTTTTCGCGGCAGCGAGCGACAGCAGACTTTTTTGGATTTAACGTCACTCACCAAAAATGAGTGTGAGGGATTCAGTTAGTCATGTTTCTTTTATTTTATTCTTCTTGCCCGGACTTCCATCTGACGAGCCTCACTTTCGCAATAGTGGAACGAGAGGTTGCACACACGTACACACTTTCACAAAAACACACGCAGACGTACACAGACACACACACATTCACAGACAGACACAGGATCACAGTCAATAGAGGCGGATTGTGCTGTGCAGGATTATATCAAGCATCGTTGTTTCCCTACTATTTACTACTGCAGTAACTTCTAACAGACTTTTCTGCCATAGTTAATTGCGGAAATATGGAAACAGCTGATCACCGTGATCAAACTCAAATTAATCACGATCACGGTCATATAATCACCCAGTCCTACATTCAACAATACCATAATGATGATAACCATGATAATTTTGATTTTTGAATAATTTTTAAATTTGAATTGGAACCGTTCTCTGACTAGGACTAATAAAACAAAACATTTACAAAAAGGGAAAAAACAACTTCTGTGGAATGTTTTGTACATATTTTGTGAATCTAAATTGTTTATTTTGTCTTCAGGTTGATGAGGGACTGGGAAGGATGATGATTTCCTGATCTTCACACTCTTCTCCAGCCAATACCAAGCATGAACCACACTCCCAGTCCACACATGTCTGATGGCAGCAAGTCGGCAGGTGGCGGTCTATTGTGCAGCCTGGGCATGGGTTCTGACAGTGGGATTCGTTCGCCAGAATGCCTTACCCAAACCCCTAGCCCTATTGGAGGGACCCCTAGCTCCAGCCCTCCACTGCTGCTTTCTCCTGGGCTTGGAGGCCTGGGCCTGGGAGCCATAGGCGTCATGGGTGAGGCAGCTGGGGCAGATTGGGAGAGCAGGGAAGAGCTGAGACTCAGGGAGCTGGAGGAAGCACGAGCCAGAGCAGCTCAGATGGAGAAAACTATGCGCTGGTGGTCAGATTGCACGGCCAACTGGAGAGAGAAATGGAGCAAGGTGGGTGACTATTTACCGGCTAAATAAAATGTTTTGATTAATGTAGTACGAGATGTCCAAATTTTTCCAAGTAATGGACATTGAAGGATGCTACATTTTGGACATTAAAAAAGCTCATGTAGATTAAAATATACTTAATAAAATATCCACTTGTTGGCTTTGTGTTTTAGCTGACAAAACAAAAAGTTTTTAGTGTAATATCTAATGATGCATCTTATTACAAAAAATTCATATTGAATTTAGAATATGCCCAAGGAAGATGAAAATGGCCCCTTGGCAACATGTGGACACCCCTGTTGTAGTTCATTGCCCAAATATAATTTTCACATCAATAGTGACTGATTGACTGACTCTGATATGCTGTCTTGACAGTTTGCAGCGGCGGAAAATTGGGCTTTTGCATTTGTATTGAGAAATGCTGATTATTTTTCTTAGACCTCTGATTTTCCGCTCTTGTATTTATCTTTATAATTCACTTTTAAAACTGTTAATCTTTTTCAATATTACTTTACACGTGGGACTATACAGTTATTCTATAATTTTGACAAGATGTATTTACACTTTGGGCATAAAATCACACAAAAAACAATTTCTGTAAGGCAAATTGAACAAATTATGTCTCCCATTTCAAAAAATTGCTTTTGTCCGCCTCAATATAGATAGAACATCAATAGAGATTATATAACATCAAACAGGAACGAACGGACGGACAGACGAATGATCTCAGTTCCTTTTAGATTACAATTACTTGTGAGATTTATGAAAAGAGAAAGTAATTATAATCAAAAAGGAACTGAGATCTTTACTAAATCAAGATTTAGAACAGAAATACAAGAAATAAGTATTTTATTTATAGGTGTTAGTTTATGGAACAATATTGACAATGAAATAAAACAATCTAAGTCTCCTACTGTATTAAAAAAATGCTATCCCAGCTGTAATCTGTGATATTTCTACCTGAATAAATGCTTCTGATATGCTGTACATTACATGTTTTACAAGTTAATGGTCTTCATTTTGCTGCATGACAATGTTTTAACCTTTATTAATTGATAACAATTGAATAGTGAGCCTGCTAATCATTCTGTAATTGAGGACTCGACCAGAACATGTTATAAAAGAATTTACACAATATTTCAGCCAGCAATGCCCCGCCCCCTACCCACGTGGCAGTGGGGGCGGGGGGTTGATATGACATAATCACATGATTTGCTATAATACATATAGTTTTTTAAAAAGGTAAAAAAAATTGGAATATACATTTGTTATTATTAAGTATAGTATTAACATATATGTTTTTCTTACCTAATATCATTTTGTTCTATTTTTAAATTGTTGCTGCTTATTGTACAATATACTTTGTTGAGGATTTGTTTTGTTTTCTTGAGATTTCTCTAATTCTGTTAGTAACTTTTTCTTTAACAACAAAGACAGGAAACAATTTTAGCATCTATTTATGGTGTTATTGCTTCGCTTTGCTGGGAGCTTTTTTCTCTCATTAAAAGCCGCAAGTGTCATCTTAAATTGTAAAGATCGTTGTCTGCGGGTATATCACTAATATATTAAAGTATGTACACAGCGCGGACACGCTGCCTATGCTCCAGACAACCCCATGTGTATAGCTCACGTCATCACAACATCGGTTTCGGGAGCACTGTTCAGGTGATTCAAGTACGTCTTTTCGGTGCATCATTAGTCAAATAATAAACAATATACAGCCATTCATAATTAACTACCTGCTAGTGTTATGCATATGATGGTCATCTTCCCATGGTCTGTGAACAAACCGTGTCGGTGGAGAATGAACAAGTGTTGTGTGTGTTGAAGTGAAGCCCAGAGGCAGACGTGTGTGCACGGAGGAAATACTTGTTGGAATTTGGCCTGTCGTTATCATAAAATTGGCAATAAAAGCTAAAAAGAAAGTCAGACTTTGTTTGTTTTCTTTTGGACGCTACAATACATTATATTAATTTATTTTGTTCGATATGGCGGCTAATATGAAGCCGTACAGTAAGGAGAAACCCTAAATGTAGTTAAACCAGATGTATAGGGTAGTGCTTTTATTTCGAAGCCAGAAAAGTGTGTGATTGTTCAGAGAAAGTGTCTTGACATGTTTTGATTTCGGATCGACTGTTTACAATATAAAAACAAAAGTCTCCTTTCCACATCCTGCCGACCGTCTTTCATTTCTGTTGAACTTGTATGTCATCTTACTTACTCAAGCAGTAAGAATTTAAATGTTAAATTATCACTGCACCTTAACCGTAATCTAAACACAAAAGTGAAGCGCCATGGGAGTTGTTGCTTCACTTCTGGTTAATGCGACATCATTTGGGTTTATTTCCTGTTCAAGTCGGACGTCCATGCCTATCTGTGTCTGGATCCTCACATCGATCACTGTTTTGAGAGAGCACAGCATGTAGGTTCAATATGCATGATTGAATATTTTAGTTGCTCAGACGGCAATGTGTTTATACAAGTTTGGACTGTGATAAACGTTTGCAACGGAAAAAGACGTTATTGTGGGTCATCGCCCGATTTACTGATCTGCCAGATCCTTTTGTGCTTGCTCCGGATTTGCAACACGCATGCGCAAACATAACATCTTTAAAAATATTACATATTACAAAAAAAACTATGTATTTGTATTTGGATAGCGAAAATCATTTTTGAAAAACGTAGCACTTCATTAGTTAGCGTGAAATGCAAGCCTATTTAGTTACACAATGTAACCACAAAATGTCACCCGGAGTCAAAACTAAGATGAAAAGGGCAGTATCAAATTTTAATAAGAACAATATGTAACAATTAAGTTATTTAAAATTTTTAATTGTAGTTTTTGATTATTTGAGGTTATCAGATAGTTTTGCAAGCCATTGTTTTAAAACAATAGTAAAATGTCTACACTTTGGAAAAATTGCCATCAAATAGGAAACAGAAGTTGCAGACTTTCGGCGAGTAGCTCAATAATCAGGAAGTAACAATGTGTCTTGTGTTTATGTTAGCATTCAATACCGTAATTGATAAATCCTGAGTATCAACTTGCAATTGCATCACAGCTGACACAACAAGCCTTTTGTATCTATTAAACAAATACAAATCATATTTTTTGCATTTTTTGTCACTAGTTTATTTGCATGTGTTGCCTGACATACGTCGAGCAGAGTTACTACAACACTTGAGAATGCCGTAAGGTAAGGTTGGTGAGGAAGTGACTTAGAATTCAGTGGAAATGAAAAAAGGAAAATATGCAAACTATTTTTTCAGGTCACTTCAGTGTGAAATTTGTTTAGAACATTTTGAATGCTGAAACTCAAAAGGACACACAATATTAAATGTAACGACCAGCATTTTCATTGTCATTCGAGCAACATGCACCATCTAAAACACCATTATCAAGAGAAGTTGTAAGAAATTCAATAATGAAAATGTGAAAATATGGCGTTAAGGTTAAAGGTTTTAGGAACTACTTTAATTAAACTTGAAACAAGATTGCATGCATTTCTCTTTATTTTGATTACACTTATGTATTTTTAACCTCATAAACACTCAAATTTTCAGTTTGAAAGATAATTTCTAAAGTACAACTTTTTTCGCCTTAATTTAGCTCAATAGCTTACTAGCTCACTATACTCTGACCTTCAGATAAATGAATAATTTTCCTTCTTCCAATCAAGACTCAAACATTCTCTTATTCATTTTAACATCAGCTATTTTTTAGCTCACATTTGCAATTATAACTTAAGTTTTATGTTTCCTATGTATTTTTGTACTGCTTTTCTTGATCCGTGTTTGTTGTTTTGTACATTGTTAGAAAGGCGCCGATAAATAAAAGGAATTTCCATTCCCATCCTCAAATGACTTGGAATTGGAGATCTATCCTTCCAAGTTTGGTCTTATATTTACAAAGTAGTTCCTAAAACCTTTAAACACTTTGTCCATATTTTCACATATAGGACATTGAAGGTTATTGACTTTCGTACAACAATTCTTGATAATGGTGTTTTAGATGCCGCATGTTGCTCGAATGACAATGTTGGTGGTTTGATTAAATCAAGACTGTGTCTTTTTGTGTTTCTGCATTTAACATTTTCTTAGCAAATTTCAAGTTGAAGTAACATGAAAAAATGTTTGCATATCTATTTTTTTTCTTAGGTGGTGTATTAACTCTACCCAATGTCAACACAAATAAACTAATGACAACAAGTGCAATAATTATGATTTGTATTTGTTTTGTAGATACAAAAGGCTTGTTGTGTCAGCTGTGGTGCGTTTGTAAGTTGATACTCGGGATGTAAAAATTATGGTATTGAATGCTTTTTTTTTACTGAGCTGCCCGCTAAAAGTCTGCAGCTTCTGTTTCCTACTTGATGGCAGTTTTTTCAAAGTATCGACAATTTACTATTGTTTTAACCCTTTGATGCATAACATGGGTCAAATGTGACCCAACCAAGTTTTTATTATCTGTTTCTTTGCAATAATTGAATGTAATCTTTCAGTATTCCAGGTATTCCTCAATTAACTTGTTTTTGGTCATTAAACATTGTTATTTTATTCTTTCTTTTCATAATTTTTGAATACAAATGAGTTTTGTATTACTACCCTTCCAATGCACAACATGGGTCAAAAATTACCCACATCTATTTTCTATGTTATTTCATGTTAGCCTGAGCGTTGCTTTGCTATATATTTCAAATAAATGTATTTTATCGTTTACTATCACATATATTCAGTAAATATCATGTTTTTGTTCAGCTAAAATCATATTTTTTATGTTTCCTTTCTTACTCTATGAACAAGCACAGCTTTTGTATTCATACATCAACTTCACACACATGGGTCAGAAATGACCCACCTGCATTCACTGTGACATTTGGTAGGAACCTTTTGAATTTGAGCATGTTTGCAATTAGGAATGTATTTGGTGCGGACAACTGCTCACCTGACACATTTTTCTACTCAACACCTTTGAACATCTGATAAGTAAGTAAGTTATTTTACAATTGTTCTACCTCAGAAAATATTTGATGCCTTGTGAAAGGGTTGGCATAATTTAGTGCGTCACTTGTCAGAAAGGGAAATATTTGCAATACTATTAGCTAACTGTTGACATATTCTTGTTAGCTAAACTAATCTTATAGCTGGGTCACCAACATAAAACTCAAGATAGAAATTTAGATTGATGTGCATTTTACAGTATGGTACGTTTGATTTGTTTTATCCAGAGTATGGCTAAAAGATTTACAGCTGAGATGGTTCTAAGGATGCTGGATGAAGAACCAGATGAGGAGGCGATTGGAAATGATTCGGAGTCTGAAATATCTGAGGATGATGACCCTGACTATGTGCCCCAGGCAGGGGCGCCGGAAAGGGGGGGTTAGGAGACGGATTCTAGGGGCCCATGATGGAGGGGGCCCCAGAGAGGCCCCTAATGATGATGAAATTATAATACAGAAAAAATAATGACACTGTGTCGGGGGCCCTGTAAAGATTCTTTTCATGGGGCCCAAAATCCCTAGTGGCGCCCCTGGCCCCAGGATCAAGCTGAAGATGTGGGTGTGTCTTCAAATCCAGCTCTCCTAGATGAAGAAGACATATACATAGGTGACTCATCTGATGATGAATCCTCAGAAGAGGAAGCACAGACCCAGTCCAATAGACTGAGTAAAAAGGGGTCTTACTGGAATGAGAATCCCCCCACTTCCAGCAGAACAAGAAGCCATAACATTCTGAGGCTCAGAAGCTGCCCAGGACCTACACCCGGATCAAGAGCTGTTTCACCGAAAGATGCATGGGATATGTTCATCAGTGACAACATCATTGAGGAGGTTCTAAAATGCACCAACTTAGAGGGACGAAGAGCAGCCGCAGTTAAAGGGAAAACGTGGAGAAGTGTCAAGAAAGAGGAATTAATTCCTTCTGAGCACAATGCATGATGACAAAGCAGTGGATGACAGTCAAAAGAAGAAACCAGAAGTGATACTGTACTACAAAAGAACAAAAGGAGGAGTGGACACAACAGATCCAATGGTTGGCACCTACACATGCAAGCGGAGAACACGGAGGTGGCCCATGGTGCTCTGGTACAATATGCTGGATATTGCCACCCTCAAAACCACACCAACTTCACTGCAGAACACCCTGGTTACATGGGTGGTGTCACCAATGCACGCCGACTATTCATCAAGGAGCTTGGCAAAGAGCTGGTCATGCCACATATGAAGAGCCGCATGGAGGGCATACCCACACTCCAAAAGCATATCATAGAGGCAATGGGAAGATGCGGGATAGAAAAACAAACCATGGTCACCACCCAACCAGAAGAGGACATAAGACAGAAGGGCGCGGCGAAGAGGAAGAGGTGTGCGATCTGCCCATCTGCCAAAGACAGAAAAGTCAGCAGCTGGTGTTCGCAGTGCAAGAAGCCTGTGTGCAAGGAGCACAAACGCACAGTGGTAATGTGTGCTACATGTGAGGAATCTGATAACTAACTAATAAAGAATAAAAGAATCATAAGAACTGAATTGACAATTTTATTTTACGTTGGTCTAATTCACAAATGTATTTTTGTTACTGCCAGATGTTTGCCAAAATGACAAATAAACAGGTTTCAAATAATAAATGTATGATTGTTTGGCCCGAATCACATCTAAAATAAGTATTTGAAGTAAAATATTATTGTAATATGCCTTCATCCATTTTTAAATCGCACTTGGATAATGGGTCATTTTTGACCCATGTGTGTAAACTTGATGTAGTATTACAAAAAATACTTTTGTTCATAAGGTATGGTAGGAAAAATAAAAATAATGATTTGTGGTAATCAAAAACAAGATTTTTAAAGAATACTTGAATTATTAAATTATAAAATACATTGATTTCAAAAGATACAGCAAAGAAACACTCAGGCAGCATGAAATAACATGGGAAATTGATGCGGGTCATTTTTGACCCATGTTGTGCATTAAAAGGGGTGTGCATATGTTATGCATCAAAGGGTTAAAACAATGGTTTATATCTACTGATACCCTCAAATATTTTGAAAAAAAACTTTAACCTACAATAACTTAATAATTCATTTTACAATCCTACATTGTTCTTTATTAAAATGTGAAGCTACCATTTTCATCTTTTTAATTTCTTTTTTTTTTTAGATTCAAACTTTTGGCTCAAGTTTTGCGTGAGATACGTGTCATCAACCGCGAGCGGAGTGGAATAATGACAGCATAGCAATAAAGCTAGGGAGCGTCCCCGATCTACACATAGGGACGTAGGACCTAAAACAATTCAACCTCACACTTTATGTAGTCTACACCAGAGCTCCCCAACCACTGGACCACGGCCGAAATTATTTTTGAAAAATAATATTCTCTTAGAAAGTTTTTTGCATTTTGAGGTGGTTTCATTACATTGCTTACGTTGCGTTCACTTTTCCATCATTATTTAGCAATCTTTGTATAACCAATGTCACCAAGTCCAATATTATAAGTGACTTTGGGCTTGTTTTGTAATGTGTAGTTGCTTTGTGTGTCGCAGTCAAGTCCCCGATGTCTCTCGGCTTCCCACAATAAACACAAAATGTTTTTTCCTGGTTTTTGCAGATAATCGAGTCGGCTTGGCACCGCTTACAAGGGAGGAGAACAAATGCTTACCTGGCAGATTTTATATAGCATACTACTGCTGATGAAGCTAACTGACTTAGATGAGACTAAAAGACATGGGACAACGAGAAAAGACAATTTAATGAGCTAAAAATAATAGTCTGTCACATATCAATCAATGAATCAAAGTTTACTTATATAGCCCATAATCATAAATGTCTCTAAGGGCTGCACACGCCACATTGACATCCTCAGCTCAGATCCCGCATCAGGGCAAGAAAAAACTCAACCCAATGGGAACACCAAAAAACCTTGGAAGGGAACGCAGATGTGGGGACCCCACCTGGGTCACCCGTGCCATGGATGCCAAGTGGATACGGTTAATAATGTGAGAGTTAATAATACGTATAATAATGTGAGAGTCATTCATTGTGGGGTCACATATTACTTATCAATCACAGTTTTAAAAAATTCAGGTATTTTCAAATCACATTTTGGGTTTTTTATTTAATGATGTGCCTGTCTTGGTTTTATATACAATACCTACTAAATACATAGCATCACATTACGTTCCTTGAAGACAACTTGATAGTGGACACCCCCTATCATTTTTGCTGAAATGTTGGTCATGATGCCACGATTAATTACACTGTGTACCGTATTTTTCGGAGTATAAGTCGCACCGGCCGAAAATGCATAATTAAGAAGGAAAAAAACATATATAAATCGCACTGGAGTCACATTTTTTGGGTACATTTATTTGATAAAACCCTACACCAAGAATAGACATTTGAAAGGCAATTTAAAATAAATAAATAATAGTGAACAACAGGCTGAATAAATGTACGTTATATGACGCATAAACAATCAACTGAGAACGAGCCTGGTATTTTAACGTAACATATTATGGTAAGAGTCATTCAAATAACTATAACATATAGAACATGCTATACGTTTACCAAACAATCTGTCACTCCTAATCACTAAATCCCATGAAATCTTATACGTCTAGTCTCTTACGTGAATGAGCTAAATAATATTATTTGATATTTTACGGTAATGTGTTAATAATTTCACACATAAGTCGCTCCTGAGTATAAATCGCACCCCCGGCCAAACTATGAAAAAAACTGCGACTTATAGTCTGAAAAATACGGTACTTCGATTTTGGTTAATGCATGACTATCCCACTCTCATATGCAACTTTTTGGTAGACACCGTCCTCATTTCTAATCAAAGTGTGTCCAAACAACTGACACACAGGATGCTGTCTCCACTGCACTTCACACAGCCCTGACCCACTTGGAGCAGCTAAACACATACGTCAGGATGCTCTTTGTGGACTTAGGCAGTGCATTCAACACTGTGATCCCCCATAAACTGATCCACAAACTCTACAACCTTGGACTCTCCACCACACTCTGTACATGGATTATGGACTTCTTGACCAACACGCCTTAGAATGTCAGGATAGGGAACCTGACATCTGACACCATAATTCTAAACACAGGCTCAGTTCAGCCCTTTTCACACTCTTCGCCCAGGACTGCGCCCCCATCCACTCCTCCAAAACCATGGTGAAATTTGAAGTTAACACTACGGTGGTAGGCCTCATTGGTGACAACAATGAGACCTGTTACAGGAAGGAGGTCCAACACCTGGAGAAGTCATGCACAGACAGCGACCTGGTTCTTACTACCACCAAAACAAAATAGGTCTCATAGACTTCAGGAGGACAAGGAGAACAAACTGGTGAAAAAGGCCCAGCAGAGGATGTTATTCCCGAGGAAGCTGTGGAAGGAATTGTCTGAGCAGTCTCGACTGCTCAGACAATTCTACAGGACCACTTGGGGAGCATTCTCTGCCAGGGCTGTACGGTGTGGTACAGCAGCTGCACAGTAGAGGAAATGAAACATCTGTCCCGGGTGGTGAAGGTGGTGCATAAGATTGTGGGAGCTGAGCTCCCAGACTTAGACACTGTGTACACTGAGCATATGCAAAGAAGAGCGAGAGCCCTCCACATGGACAGCAGCCAACCTGGACACTCACTGTTTATACCACTGATATCAGGGAAGAGGTACAAGACCATAAAAACAAGGACACATAGGCTGAGAAACAGCTTATTCCCCAGAGATGTAGCCTCCATTGCCCCCTCACCCTCCCTGACACATGCACACTTCCAACCTCTCACAAACATACACACCCACACCACACACACACTTCCACCCGTCCAATATTCATTATCCTACCCACACCCATAAATCGCAACCTCATTCTGTTATCTCATTCTCCGACACCCCCCTCCTGCAATACACCGCAATGTGCATTAACATTGTTTGTTACAACTGCTGCCTCACGCTGCTCTATCATGTCATTATTTATTATTGTATACCCACTACAACACTTTTTTTTATACTTAACATTTTCTTACCTAGTTTTACTTTGTCTATTTTTAATATTTAGTATTTTATTGTGTACTGTTTATATTGTATTGTACTGTTTTAAGATGTTGGTTTGTCTTGTTTTGTTTCGTCTTGTCTTTTTAAGTGACACCAAAATGTTGTTGTAGGAATACAATGACAAATAAAATATTTGAACATAATTACTTTTGGGTACAAGCTACAGTACATTACAGTAGATGTCGGTTTCAATAATTTTTCGATCAATCGCCCAGCCCTAACGTGCTTTGATATTTTGGAACTAGTCGTTAATTGTCTTATCCTCAGTTTGCCTATGTGGTGACCCTAATGCCTATTTAATAGACAATTTGACATATGCCCTCATTCAGGAATTGTCCATACCGTTCTGTCAGGTGACTAACACCCTTTCATACCCTGTTAGCCTTGAGGTTTTTGTTCTGCACAGATAGTTCCCACATGCATGTACTGTGCGTATAGGTAACCTTTCCCCTATTCATAGAGACCCAAATATGTCGGAACATACAAGATAGCCAATTGATTCAAGCTTGTTTCTTTCCTCCTAGGTTCGCGGAGAGCGTAACCGTGCACGCGATGAAGTCCGCCAATTGAGGCAGAGGTTGGATGCTCTCACCAAGGAGTTGACAAGCGTACGAAGGGAACGTCAGGAACTAACATCAGAAATCGAAGTGCTAAGACAGGATGTATTACATCTCCGCAATGATCCTACGGCTCCTCCTCTAGCCACCAGTTCTCCTTCTTCCTCACCTGAGTACCACATATGTGCTGCTTCCTCTCAATCTGTTGCGCCACCTTCTACCTTGCAAGACCAAACTGACAGCACGTTGGACAGGTTAAAAGAGGGGTTACCTGGGTCTCCAGAACCTGAACCAGTAAGGGACATGGACATGAACACACAAAAAGTAGGTCAACAAAAGGTGGGTCTGCACTGTATACAGTATTTACCGGTAGATAGATTCCACCACATTTTAGATCTTTTTAGATGTTGTTATTATCACTTGTATTTCCAATATATTATTTTTGGATGATTTTTATGCACTTAATTTTGGTACACATTTTATAACACACTCATACTTAAATCTATACTGTCAACATATATATCATATTAGTTTTGGATGCTGAAATCCTCAGCTGTTTCCATTTGTAGCAAAAAGTAGGGTATGGTTTGGCGTTAACAGAAGCATACGACTAAAACTACAATCATGGCTAACTTGCGGAGACGCAGTTGCAGTATGCTGGAGGGGGCGTGGCTTAGAGGAGTTAATTTGCATGTAAAAAGCCCACAAAACAACTTTTTCTGAAGATACACTCAACAGGGGGCTGGCATTCTAAATGTATGTGATAATTTGATCAAAGCACCATCATTACAGGTTATGTATGTATGTATGTATGTATGTATGTATGTAAAAATACAAAACACAAGAAACTAATAATAATTGTCATGTGAGATAATGGCATAATCGTTATCAACCAAACATGCTTCTACGGACACATGGTTGAAGACCTCTGTTGTGTTTTATGTCTATATCATATGCCCAGACATTAGGGATATTCAGCACATTAAAACCTCCAAAGGTTGTCTGATTTAAAATTCAACAAACCTTTGCCGGTAAATATGGCTTTAAAGTTGCACAAAACATTAGGTGTGCTGTCTGATATCAAACAGTAGGAGACTTCACAGTAAATAGTGAAAACTCAGGAGAGTATACTGTCAACATTGTGCTCTCTGTTACTGATATTGTTAGTATGTTCCAGTCTGTACGGATGTATGTCTGTATGTTTGAGATGCTCATAGAAAAATGTATGTCTTATTAAATCAATGCACATGCCATATAAAAACCCAACTTTGATTCAGTTTTATGTTAACATGTACACTGGCATTTAGGTTTCAGTGGTAATTTTACAGTAAAAAGCAAGATGTCTGTAGTGAAATTCCTGATAACTGTTATTGTGTGTCAGCAAAGGAAGTGCTGTTCCAGACAACACAAACACATTTCCTGTACTTGCTATTGTAGTGGTTGTCACACTTCCTCTCAGTGAGTACCTCCCTAAGTACAACATATTGTTATGCACTGTACCTCGTATAAAGGTCCTAGTATGATTATTTGTCTACATCTTAAACATTTCCTTGTGGTCTACATAACATGCAATGGTGATTCTTTGATCAAAATGTTGCATAGATTGTTTTACAGATCGTCTTCAAGCTGATTCCTGACTGTCTCTTCAGGATGTGCCGTTTTGTGGGTGGTCTTATTTACATGCCTCCACTTCGACTGCGTCTTCTCCCCGCCAGCCATGTTGTAGTTTTTAGTATTTCCATATCGAGTCTATAGATTGGAACTATACTGTACTTTGTATTAAAAGTGGGAATAGTGAAGGATGCATGTACATGTACGAAGGAAGGCAAAATTCCATCCATCCATCCTTTTTTACCGCTTGTCCCTCAAGGGGTCGCGGGGGGTGCTGGAGCCTATCCCAGCTGCACTCGGGCGGAAGGCGGTGTACACCCTGACAAGTCGCCACCTTGTCGCAGGGCCAACAAAGATAGACAACATTCACACTCACATTCACACACTAGGGCCAATTTAGTGTTGCCAATTATTTAATAAATATTTATGTAATACCTCCACGGGACTTATTGGGATACAAATACACAAAAGCAGCTACCATCAGGTATGAAAAACTGGGTTTGCATAATAGGTAGATAGTATCACTAATTTGATCCCTTGTGCTCAAATCACCACAAGGATTCTGTTGGTTTTCTTGTACCGAGGGCAACACGCTACATTGCTTTACTGATAATAATCCATAGTCATCATCATCAATATACTCATGCTATCTACGCAATGCAAAGAATGTTACTTAAAGCTCAGCAACACCTTTTTTTTAAACAGAAGACAATTTAAATCACATTCAAATGGGCTCAAACTAGCCAGCAGTCAAATAGCAGTATATGTCATGAATCATTTTATCAAACATAACATTAAAGTGTCACACTTAAAGTTGAAAGGGCTGTTTGTAACTTGGCTCAGTTATATTTTTGGGTTTAAAATTTAACAAGAACACCACCGGCTGTTTTAAGTGACCGTTAGTGGTTTAACAGAACATATATTTATTCAACATGTTTATCCATCCATCCGTCCATCTTCTTCCGCTTATTCGAGGTCGGGTCGCAGGGGCAGCAGCCTAAGCACAGAAGCCCAGACGTCCCTCTCCCCAGCCACTCCCGGGGAGATCCCAAGGCGTTCCCAGGCCAGCTGGGAGACATAGTGCCCCCAACGTGTCCTGGGTCTTCCTCATGGCCTCCTGCCGGTCGGACGTGCCCTAAACACCCACCCAGGGAGCAATCAGGGGGCATCCTGACCCACCTCATCTGGCTCCTCTCAATGTGGAGGAGCAGCGGCTTTGCTCTGAGCTCCTCCTGAATGACAGATCTTCTCAACCTATCTCTAAGGGAGAGACCCGCCACCCGACGGAGGAAACTCATTTCGGCCGCTTGTACCCGTGATCTTGTCCTTTCGGTCATAACCCAAAGCTCATGACCATAGGTAAGGATAGGAACGTATATCGACCAGTAAATTGAGAGCTTTGCCTTCCGGCTTTGCTCCTTCTTCACCATGGCGAATCGATACAGGGTCCGCATTTCTGCAGACGCCGCCTCGATGCGCCTGTCGATCTCACGATTCCCCTCACTTGTCAACATGTTTATATTTATCACAATTGCATATTATATCAAAGAACGTATTATGCAAAACAAACTGGTACCTGTTTTTGTGTATTTGGGATCTGCATAGGTCCTGAAAATTTTAAAACAACCATGGAGACATAACAGAGAAACAATATTGCCTTCTTTCATACTTCTTCCAAAAGAGCTGTTTGGAATTTGCCTATATTGTGACGTTTTCCCCAAGCTTGGCGTTAGCGGATATCTCCATATATGGTAGAGATTTACCCGAAGAGCTTTGCACGAGTCTGTTGTTGTAGTTTGATGTAGTATTCAATAAGTTCCTTAATTTTCTCTATCCTCTTGTTGTGGGGAAGACTGGCTTGTACATGCACACACATGCTCTGCCCTTTGCCATGAGTTATACAAAGTAGCATATAGTTGTAACTTATACCCGACAGTAGACTCAATATGGAAGCGCTAACAACTACAACATGGCTGACGGGGCGAAGAAGCAGTCAAATTGGAAGCACGTAAATAAGTCAGCCCATAAAACAATGCATCGTGAAGTGACGGTCAGAAACCGGCCTGACGATGGTTTTCAAAACATAATCTTTGCAAAATGTTGACCAAAGAACCACAATTACATGTTATGTAAACCACAAGGAAGTATTTTAAATGTAGAAAAAAAATGATATGACCCCTTTAAACGAAAAATGCTTGTCAGTCTGTGGAATGTCCGCACAGTCCTCGAGAAGCAACTAACAATTTGCAGTCATGTTGCTGTCACTATAAAACATACATTCAATGATAGCTAACCTTCGTAGCTATAGTAGGAATGTAACAATATGAACATTTAATATCACGGTTATTGTCACCAAAATTATCACAGTTATCATTGCCACAGTATTGTTGAATGTGCTCAAAAAGTTATAATTCACACTTAAAAACAATGTTTATTTAAACAATTAATTACAATAAATAGCCATACAATACACTTTCTTAGCAGAATGAATATTGTATTTAATAAAATTGTTCTGGCTACTTAAGAGTCATATTCATTTTATTTGAGGTATTAAATATGTTCATCTTCTTTTTTAATGATAAAGTAAAAACGTGGGGGGCGTCACGTCTGTTTTATGTGACGTCACGCAAATATACCTGTTGTCACATTCCCTCGAGTATCGATCGAGCTCTCTGATTAATAGAGCGCAGCCTGTAGGTTAATGTGCACAATTTAATTTCTTAGTTGTTTGTGGTTTGTCGTTGTTAGTGAGGAAAGAGATTAATGTCGCTTGTTTTCATGTTAGTATTTAAGATAGCTAGCGCTCGCTCCGCCTCCAGTAAAGAGAAGTGTCACCGGTCCGTGAGTTTATGAAAGTTATCAATCACGGTTTTTATTTTAATTATAAAACGGTATTACTAACTGTTGGGAGTTTCAGTGCAGTTTATCATTTGTGAAATGCAAATGTTGACAGGTATAAACTGACCACACAAAGCTAATATACTTGACTTGTGCCTTACGTACGCGTGTAGATTACGTCATTACGTGGTAAAATCCGGAAGAGCGCGGTATTAAGGACAGCAAGCATCCCCTAGGCGTCCGCGTAAAGGTGGCAAACAACACGTTTAACAATTAGACAAGTGTCATTCCTTTACCACTTACTGAACAAACACATTATTTTACTCTTATCCACGAGTGAACATATGTACATTTTAATCTCTACACAAACCATCAAAGTATTTAGGATCATTCTGCACACTCATTTATTTCCTTTTATTCTTGAGAGGCTTTTCAAGTCCATATACTGTGTGGAGTTTGCATGTTCTCCCTGTGACTGATGGGTGGATGGATACTAAAGATTCATCAAACGAACTTCACCTAACTTGAAGCTAACATTACCCACTCTGATCACAAACTCACTGGACATAAAGACACAATTGTAAAGTAGTAAAGTGAAGTGTCACTTTTAGTTAGTCTGTTGTTTGGAACAAACAGTAACACTTTCCCTTTAAGAGTGTGATTCTGGATTTTGAAGTGTTTGCGGTTTGTTCTCCAGCAGGAAATGGAGCTGCTTCAGTCTGTGATGCATTCACGAGCTCCAGGTGGCGACACTCAAGAGTCTTGGGACGGTCAGAGTGGCGATTGCATGAACCCACCTGGCACACGTTCATCCTCTGGTTTGAGCCGGCAGGAACGCAACAGGCAGCTATGGGGGGACATGGGTGCCATAGAGGATGACTCCAGGAAACTCAACGCTTTGCAGCTTCGCCTGGACGAGTCCCAGAAAGTCCTGCTGAAAGAAAGAGAGTATGTCACACAATTTTGAAACCTTTTTATTCCGATCAGGGTTCAATGCTGCCCCTTCTGATTCGGTTCATCCTTGAGTGAGATTGGCAGCAACACAGCAACAGACGCCGCCCCGATCCGCCTGTCGATCTCACGATCCCCCTCACTTGTCAACATGTTTATATTTATCATCACAATTACATATTCTATCAAAGAACGTACTATACAAAACAAACTTTTCTTACTTATTGGTATCTGTTTTTGTGTATTTGGGATCTGCATAGGTCCCGAAAATGTAAAAACAACCATGGAGACATGGCAGAGAAACAATCTTGCCTTTCATACTTCTTCCAAAAGAGCTGTTTGGAATTTGCCTAAATTGTGACGTTTTCCCCAAGCTTGACGTTAGCAGATATCTCCATATATTGTAGAGATTTACCTGAAGTGCTTTGCACGAGTAGTCTGATGTAGTAGTCAATAAGTTCCTTCATTTTCTCTATTCTCTTGTTGTGGGGCAGACTGTCTCATACATGCACACTTATGCTCCACCCTTTGCCATGAGTTATACAAAGTAGCATATATATTGTAACTTATACCCGTTAGTAGACTCAATATGAATGTACTGCCCCTTCTGATTCGGTTCATCCTTGAGTGAGATTGGCAGCAACACAGTCTTTGGACCAGTTCCTTATTCTATTTTATTACATACAATTGTTTGAGCAAAACAAAGTCAATAGCACACTAGCAAAACAAAAGCAAAAACTTATATCTACTACTCTTAAGTCATTTGGAGTTTGCCCTCAAAGTTAAATCATTTGGGGTTGGCCCTCAAAGTCTTCCTGTTTCCGGGGACCTGTTCCCTGAAAGAAGTCCCCTTTGTTAACAAAATAAAGATTTTCTGAAAATGAATACTAATACTATTATTACCCTTAGTATTGACATCATTTACACATTTTATGGATTGATACGCCCTCCCCTTAAATGTTGTGTACGCCTGGTCACTATAAGCACAACAGTTGTTAGACTAGAATTAGCAATTTCGGTATGAATTGCGTGTGAATGACCTATGTGCGCAAGCCGGCAATACACGTAACTAAAACGCCTGAATGTCCAGCGTGAATGAAGTGTGTGAATGTTGGAACGGTTCGATTTGGTTGAGAAATGTCGGATATGAAGAGCGTTGTATATTGCCCATTCATTTCCAATGAAGGAAAATTCCTGGTAATTCTGGGTAATCAGGGAATTTTTGGAAGGGGGCGGCGTGTCTCGGTTGGTAGGGTTCCTGGTTTGATCCCTGCTTCCGCCATCCTAGTCACTGCCTTTGTGTCCTTGGGCAATATACTTTATCCACCTGCTCCTAGTGCCACCCACACTGGTTTAAATGTAACTTAGATAATGGGTTTTACTAGAGAAAAGTGCTTTGAGTTACTAGAGAAAAGTGCTATATACATATAATTAACTTCCCTTCACTTCGGAACGGGGAAACATGCTGGTTTGAATGTCCAGGGTAAGTGAAGTGTATGGATGGTGGAACGGTTCAAGTCGGATTAGAAATGTGGCATATGCAGTAGCTTGTATATTTCCCATTCATTGCCATTTGGGAGAATATTCGGGGAAAACCGAGAATTTGGGGAAAGGGAAAACATGTTTTGTGTTCGATATTTCGGACGAGTAGTGTGTGGATGGTTGCAAGGTCGGAATCGGGTAAAAAATGGCGCAACATTTTGGGCATTGTTGAACTATGAATATGTCCATTCATTTAAATGGGAATTTGACAGAAATGTGGGATTTCGGGAAATCAGGAATTTTTGAAAATATAAATAATACCCCAATAGTCCTAGATGTTATTAATGGGTTGGTGTTGGAATTTTGCGAAACGGTTGAAAAATGTTGACGTAGTAACAGTCTGAATTTGAATTGGTTTTTTTGTAATTCCTGGAATTTCGGGAAAATCTGGATTTTGACGGAAAAATAAGGACATTTGTTGTCCCAGGTAAGAGGAATGTTTTGAAGGTGGAATGCTCAAAAACGGTTGAAAAATGTGGACTGTAATTTATTAATGTAGAAGCATTCACCCAATTATTCACTTACTAGACTACTTACTAATCTTCTTAATTTCCTGTCAATTAATGCTTATTTTCTGCTGTAAGGCAGTTCCATCTACACTTCTTAAATATTGCTAAGGACTTCTTTATTGTATTGTTTCAAGCTAGCTCAGCGATTATTAGCATGCCTAGGTGTGAATGAATGATGGGTTCTCACTTCTCTGTGAATCGCTTTGAGTGTCTAGAAAAGCGCTATATAAATCTTATCCATCCATCCATCTTCCGCTTATCCGAGGTCGGGTCGCGGGGGCAGCAGCTTAAGCAGGGAAGCCCAGACTTCCCTCTCCCCAGCCACCTCGTCCCAAGGCATTCCCAGGCCAGCCGGGAGAGATAGTCTTTCCAACGTGTCTTGGGTCTTCCCCGTGGCCTCCTACCGGTCGGACGTGCCCGAAACACTCCTGACCAGATGCCCGAACCACCTCATCTGGCTCTCTCGATGTGGAGGAGCAGCGGCTTTACTTTGAGCTCCTCCCGGATGACAGAGATTCTCACCCTTTCTCTAAGGGAGAGCCCCGCCACCCGGCGGAGGAAGCTCATTTCGGCCGCTTGTACCCGTGATCTTGTCCTTTCGGTCATAACCCAAAGCTCATGACCATAGGTGAGGATGGGAACATAGATCGCACCAACCACCTTGCGGCCACGGCTCCAAACGGCCGCCTCGAAAATAGAGGTACGGAACATCGTCCACTCGTACTCAATGTCCAGCGCCTCCCTCGTGACATGTTCAAAGTTCTTCTGGAGGCGGGAATTGAAACTCTCTGACAGGAGACTGCTAGACGTTCCCAGCAGACCCTTACAATGCGTTTGGGCCTGCCAGGTCTGTCCGGCATCCTCACCCACCATCGCAGCCCACTCACCACCAGGTGGTGATCGGTAGAAAACTCCACTCCTCTCTTCACCCGAGTGTCCAAAACATGAGACCGCAAATCCGATGACACAACTACAAAGTCGATCATGGAACTGCGGCCTAGGGTGTCCTGGTGCCAAGTGCACATATGGACACCCTTATGTTTGAACATGGTGTTTGTTATGGACAATCTGTGACGAGCAAAAAAGTCCAAAAACAAAACACCACTCGGGTTCAGATCCGGGCAGCCATTCTTCCCAATCACGCCTATCCAGGTTTCACTGTCGTTGCCAACATGAGCGTTGAAGTCCTCCAGTAGGACAAGGGAATCACCCGGGGGAGCACTTTCCAGTACTCCCTCGAGTGTATCCAAAAAGGGTGGGTACACTGAACTGCTGTTTGGTGCGTAAGCACAAACAACAGTCAGGACCCGTCCCCCCACCCGAAGGCGGAGGGAAGCTACGCTCTCGTCCACTGGGTTGAACTCAAACGTGTAGGCTTTAAGCCGGGAGGCAACAAAAATTGCCACTCCAGCCCGTCGCCTCTCACTGCCTGAGTGGAAGAGAGTCCATCCCCTCTCAAGAGAATTGGTTCCAGAGCCCTTGCTGTGCGTCGAAGTGAGTCCGACTATATCTAGCCGGAACTTCTCCACCTCGCGCACTAGCTCAGAATCCTTGCCCCCCAGCGAGGTGACGTTCCACGTCCCAAGAGCTAGCTTATGTAGCCAAGGATCGGACCGCCAAGTGCTCTGCCTTCAGCTTCCGCCCAGTTCACATTACACCCGACCTCTATGGCCCCTGCTATGCGTGGTGAGCCCATTGGAGGGGGGACCCAGGTTGCCTCTTCGGGCTGTGCCCGGGCGGGCCCATGAGGACAGGCCCGGCCACCAGGCGCTTGCCATCATGCCCCACCTCCGGGCCTGGCTCCAGAGGGGGGCCCTGGTGACCCGCGTCCGGGAGAGGGAAATTTGGGTCCTTCGTCTGTATTCTTCATAGAGGTCTTCGAGCTTCTCTTTGTCTGATCCCTCACCGAGGACCAGTTTGTCTTGGGAGACCCTACCAGGGGGCATAAAGCCCCCGGACAACATAGCTCCAATGGATCATTGGAACACGCAAACTCCTCTACCACGATAAGGTGGCAGCTCAGAGAGGAGTAAATCTAATCTATCATTATTATTATTATGCATGCTCCTGGCTTGCTCTTACTTGTTGTGATAATGATACCGAATAGATATTATTGGATATACTTCAATGTAAATTTTCCTCCACAGTCACCTTTATAACCGGTTTTCTGAGTCTACAAAAGGCTAATTTGTTGCGGTGTTCCCAGATTGCAAATTAAACCCTCCACAGAGCCCGAGGGACCGATAATATAGTATCAGCCACAGATTTTATTTGAAAAGCATTAATTGACAATGGTCGTTTGCACACTTTTTCACGAAAATTGTCCGATACTGATCGGTAGTGCTGTGTGATATAAGAATATAAATATTGTACTATGACATAAAATGTATCCTATGGTATTATTTTCTATTGTTTATACTGTAATTTTAACCTCTGGGCTGCGGATAGCGTAACTGCTGCTTTGCAGAATATTTTTTACATCACTTGAAGAACTTTACCGCGAGAGTTAGTGGAGCATGGATGTAAACAATGTAGCTGTCTGCTGCTAGGTTTTGCAGAGATGGAAAACACAAGGAAATGCTAAACCAATAAAACCCGAAGAGAAATTAGTGGCAAAAAGAGGGAAGAAGAGTTCCTTTGTTTGGCTTTAAAAAGTCAGACACCGACGGTCCCTGATCTGCAAAACATGTCACCAACAAGTCATTAATAGCAACTTGAACACTTCTAATCTTTTTTATCACTTGAAGACACAGCGTGAAGAACAGTGCAGAAAGAGTGTTAAAATTCGACAGAATACAAACGTTAGTGATAAAAGACAAACACCACAAACGAACCAGACAGTCGTTGTCCAAAGACAAGCATAGTCAGATACCAAGAAATTCCAGGTGCCATCTCTAAATTCACGGTGACATGACCATAGTATAAATTGTCGAAAAGAAGGGCTGTTACTAAAGATACTTTTTATTGTTTTTTAATTGTCTTATCCATTTATATATAAAATATGTGAATAAAAAATAGGCAAAACAATAAGCGAAACTTGCATTCATTTCATGTACATGTATGTAACATTTTAAGAAAAAATACTATATTTTGATTTATCGTTATGGGGATATAAAATTACCTATATCGGGATATATATTTTTGTCCATATCGCACAGCACTATATTGATCGTTGGCTGACCGATTATCCCTAGTTAAGACGTTAAATAGGTGATAGGCAGTTTGTTAGGTACTTGCAAGGCCGCCCCGACCCGAACGCCCCCATTTGCCATTTGCATGAAAAAGCGCAAATGAAAAGTGCATAAGCTGTTAATTAATGAATGACAGGGTGCTCTATACCGCCAACATATTACTGGCCGCGTTGTGCTCGGTCACTGATTAGAATATAATGGTTTATTTCACCTCAAATTTACAGCGGCTTTTTTTGTGAAGAGCATAAATCCATGTTTTGCAACGCAAAGGTACTGGGTTCAAATCCCGGACGGAATAGGGGAAAATTGTTAATTTTCACCCAAAAAAATAAAAAATACAATTCAAAACATACATCTAATTAAATTTAAGTTTTATCAAAGTATAAAAATGGTTTTGCATAAACATAAAAGTTGTGAATAAGTGTGAAAAAAAATAATTGTACTAACTAGTAATCGTATCCGCAGCGTGGGGGGAAGGAAGAGTCTCTTGAAAGAATCCATGCAAGCACATGGACAGATATTCAAACAAACATCCTTTTTGCAATCAGTTGTGACTTCCAAGTGGTAAAAATCACTGTTATCTTGTGTGTTTTTGTCATGCACAGAGACAAGCTTGCTTTAAGTAAGAGCATCGCGAAGCTGGAGCTCGAGCTCAGTCAGTGGAAACTTAAGTATGAGGAGATAAGCAAGAATAAACAAGAAGTCCTCAAACAGGTGAGACATGCTTTCACTCTCCTTCCATTGTTCCTTGGTAGTTTGATGTATAACTAGTTGGTTATTGGAACAAAAAGCTTATTTTAGCTTAGGTGGTTAGTAGGCTGCTTAGCATAGTCTGAACATACCCTATTGGACTTCCACTTAACTTTTTCATGCTAAAACCGAACATAAGGGTTTTGTATTACTCTCTGGTAATGAAATATAAATTAACCCAATTTTTAAGAAACATTTATAAAATAAAATTACTGTTTTTAAGGATCTTTACTACTTTACAATTTAATATATTAAACTATTTTATGGAATGCAAAAACATTGAGCCTCCTAACATACAGCAGAACCTCGATTTACGAACTTAATCAGTTATTTAACATTGTTTGTAAATCGAAATGTTCGTATGGTGAAGCAGAATTCACCATAAGAAACAATGTAAACATTCATGTTTACATTACATTGGAACCCATTATTCATAATGGGTTCCAGCCTCAACAAATGTCTCTCCATCCATCCATTTTCTACCGCTTGTCCCTTTCGGGGTCGCGGGGAGTCGCTGGAGCCTATCTCAGATGCATTCGGTCTCTATTTTAGTGAAATGGGAACTGCAATTTTTTGGGAATTTTGCCTTTCGTTCACAATCATTCAGACAGACATGACGATGGATGTTATTTTTGTTTTGTTTTTGCATTCTAAGTATTAAAATAAATGTGATCAAAAGTTTGCTTACAATGAAGCCAATGGGAGCTGCGCAATTCTGCCGATAAAGCCCTTAAAAAAGCATCCAAACACCTCCAATAGAGTTTTATATACAGGATGTTATTTGTAATGTAGTAACGGACAACTTTTAATATTTAAGTATTTTGATCATTTTAAGCATACGCGGTGCATTAATTCAAAAAACGTATCACGACTTTTGATTTTTTTGTCTTCATCACTGATTATTACTCACTGCAGACTTCAACAAACATAATAAACATCACTTATTGTATAAGGTCTGCTGTCAGGATGCCGACTGCTACGATGTTCATATATTTAAACGGGGCGGGGGCACCAAGCGTCTTTTCGAGTCTTTCTCGCCAGTTCCAGGTCATTAATGGCTGTCAAAGTGTCCCAACTCGTCGGGTTATATTCTCAGCCATCTACTTTCCAGGTGAGAGGCATGATTTATGATCTACAATAAACTTCCAAGGAGCAGGGAAGCGAAGAAACAGCAGACGACTCGATGATGTAAACATAGGGACACACGGTAGCGACCACAGTGTGACGATCTGTCACTTAATTTCTGTTTGTTTCCTTGTATTTACTTCCCATCAGTGCTCTTATTTTGTTTTCATTTCCTGTTTGTCCCGCTGAGCACTGTGAGTCTTCCCTCACCTGCTGTTGATTGGGAGCCGGTCCACCTCTGCAAATCAGCATGTCGCTATTTATGCCTGTCTCAAGCACTCCTCAGTGCTCGAAGATTGCTTTATGTCTAGAACTGTTAGATGCAAGACTGCTTTCTCCTCTGTTTGATGATATTAAAAATCATCTTACCTTCTGATCGTCTCCTGGTTCCTGCATCTTGGGGTCGCTACTACTGCATGCAGCCATGCAAGTTTCTAACACACAGCGCCGCTATAAATAGTTTGTCTGCGTTAGCGCTTATAATAACAATATCACTAAAACTTGGTTAATATTCACGTCACAAAATGTATAGGCGTATTGTTGGCGCATTTTGAATGGTTATTTATTGGATTGTATGGGCGGAATAGAGTTGGCTCTGCTGTAAGCAAACTCTTTTTTACGTTTCTTTAATTTAGAATGCATTAAAAAAAATCTGTCTGTCATTCTGTCTTTCATAATGATTGTGAACGATGGGCAAAATTCCCAAAAAAGTGCAGTTCCCATTTAAGGTTTGTACACTTTGAAAACAATATAAAGTGCTATCCAGTACTGTGTATCAAACAAAGATAAAAAGGGCTGATGGATGAAAACTTTCTATGTAATAAAAGTCAACAACAACAACAAGCTGCGGTATACTCTGCTCTGCCAACAAGCGCGCACACAGAATAAGAATCATATTGCCATTGTTTGAGAACTGGTTCACAAACTAGGAATTTTTGTTGGTACAATCGTGCAACATAAAACACCTTGGCGCAGTGGAAGAATGGCCGTGCGCGACCCGAGGGTCCCTGGTTCAATCCCCACCTAGTACCAACCTCGTCATGTCCGTTGTGTCCTTGGGCAAGACACTTCACCCCTTGCTCCTGATGGCTGCTGGTTAGCGCCTTGCATGGCAGCTCCCGCCATCAGTGTGTGAATGTGTGTGTGAATGGGTAAATGTGGAAGTAGTGTCAAAGCGCTTTGAGTACCTTAAAGGTAGAAAAGCGCTATACAAGTACAACCCATTTATCATTTATTTATTTATAACACAGAATAGGTAATAAAAATGAGCTGTAACTGAGCTATCAGATTTTGTTATTGTTCATGTGTCTGATAGGCCGAGGGGGGAAAAGTGTTCAGGTGGCGGGAGGTGTGGGTCTGGATGGACCGTAGTCTCCTGCCTGAGGGGAGAAGAGAGAATAGTTTGTGTCCAGGGTGAGAAGAGTCAGCTGTGATCCGACCCACACGCCTCCTAGTCCTGGAGGGATGGGAGCCTGCAGCCAATAACCTTCTCAGCAGCACGTACGATGCGCTGCAGTCGATGCTTGTCCCGGACTGGGGCGCCGGGGAACCACACAGTGATGGAGGAAGTGAGGATGGACTTGATGATGGCCGAGTAGAACTACACCAGCATCTCGGTCGGCACCTTGAGTTTCCTCAGCTGCCGCAGGAAGTACATCCTCTGCTGGGCCTTCTTGATGAGGGAGCTGATAGTTGGCTCCCACTTGAGGTCCTGGGTGATGGTGGTGCCCAGGAAACGGAAGGAGTCCACGATGGAGACGGGAGTGGGAGAGTACATCAGGGTGAGGGGGGATGGTGGGGCTGCGACTTTCCTGAAGTCCATGATCATCTCCACTGTCTTCTGGGCGTTCAGCTCCAGGTTGTTGATGCTTCACCAGGACGCCAGCCGGTCCACCTCTCCTGTTGGCGGACTCATCGCCATCCGAGATGAGCCCGATGAGAGCGGTGTCGTCCGCAAACTTGAGCAGCTTTATGGACTGGTGACTGGAGGTGCAGCAGTTTGTATACAGGGAGAAGAGCCAGGGGGAAAGCACACAGCTCTGAGAGTACCAGTGTTCGTGGTCCGACTGTCCGAGACAATCTTCCGCAGCCGCACGTGCTGTCTTCGGTCCGTCAGGAAGTCATTGATCCATCTGCAGAGGGAGTCGGGTACGCTGAGCTGGTAGAGCTTGTCTCGTAGCAGTCCAGGGAGGATGGTGTTGACGGCAAAGCTGAAGTCCACAAACGGGATCCTGGTGTAGGTTCCTGGGGAGTCCAGATGCTCCAGGATGAAGTGGAGGGCCACGTTCACTGCATCATCCACAGACCTGTTGGCTCTGTAGGCGAACTGCAGTGGGTTCAGGAGGGGGGCGGTGATGTCCTTGGGGTGGGGCAAGACCAAGCGCTCAAAAGACTTCATGACCACAGACGTCAGCGCCACCGGCCTGTAGTCATTAAGTCCTGTATGGTTTCTTGGGGACAGGGACGATGGTGGAGTTCTTGAAGCAGGACGGCACGCGGCATAACTCCAGAGAGGTGTTAAAAATGTCCGTGAAGACAGGAGCCAGCTGATCCGTGCAGTGTCTCAGGTGGAGGGGGAGACACCATCCGGCCCGGGGGCCTTCCGCCTGTTCAGCTTCAAGAACTGCCGGCGCACATCCTCCTTTCGGATGGAGAGGGCATGGCGGGATGGGTCTGTGGAGTCCTATGATGCCCTATCACAAACAAAATCATAAAATCCTTAACTTTAACAACAATATTGCTACAACAATAAACATTTAAAAAAGTAAAATGTACCCACATTAACAACAGCAGAGAAGCAGGAAAAGGAGCAGACGGGGGAGAAGGAACGAAGAAGGCGACGAGGGGAGCCATGTCTGCGGTTTGTGCTTTGGAAGAGCGAGGGATCGCATTGGAACAAGAGCACAGATAGTGTCTTCTTCACTGTGACATAAGTCTGCTGTGGCATTTTCCCAGAAAAGATCACAATTAAAACTTGATGTGGTTACTTACTGTGCTACGCCGTAGTCATGCTTGTGAGCACCATCAATGTACTCTTCACAAATAGTCTTTTTTTTTTTACTTCAAAGGGATTTGATCCTTCTTTCCTCGCTGGTTTGTTGACTCTATGCACTGTTATTGAGTTAGCAATATGGACAAAACTTGTCAAAAGGCAAAAAACCCAAAGAAAAGGCATATGTGACTCTTCCTGTGTAGCAAGTGAAGTGGAAGGCACGCGTTCACAACAATGTTTCACCCTGATTTCTTGCCTGCGGGCCCCAAATGAAGCGTTGGTTCACAGAGACATGTTTCGCACACAGGCATATTTGGCTTGATCTAACAGTTTGTAAAGATAAAGGGGTTTGTAAATCGAGGTTCCACTGTAATAGGACTAATATCCACAACATACTGCTACACTCAAATAAAAATACATTTACATTCTAATCACACAAATTCATTGATTTGCTGGCAAAGCTACTGCAGATGAGGTTTTTAAAAAGAAAGTTGCAGCAATACTATACATGGCAGTGAAAATATCGACTTATCAGTTTAGTGGACAAATGATACATGGCACAACAAAATCAATACTCAAAACTTACCGTTCTTGCTCGATGTCTTCATGTTTTTATACCTGCAACTACAATAAAAGGAATAGACAAACATCCCTTATCTGAGCTTTTGCAAGTTTTTTTTGTGAGAAGTTTTGCTCTTACAACAGCTGACCATTGGGTGGCAGTGTATGGCAAATTATATGATATGGCAATTGTGTTATGTGTTGGGTTACTTTTTTAAACATAGCTTATTCAATCCTACCCCTTGCATCACATTTGTTCATTTCTTGTCTCAATCTGTGACACAAACAAATAAATGAAATGTCAACAAAGTTCACATTAATAATTAGGTTGTGATTCACATTATTTGCATTATTTGCTGAATGTGTAATAAATGATAGATTGTCTCATTTAAAAATAAGGTTCAATATGTGTATCAAAATTCTAATTCCTATTTTGTAAACACTTGGAATTTCCTAAACTGGATCATTTTAGCACATTGTATTCTATAATTCAACTTAACTTAATGATATACTAAAGGGTTTAAGTGTTGTACGTGCATACAAATGTTATAAATGTAGGTGGTGATGCTGATAGGCATTTAATGTAGTGAGTCCCCAAGAACCACAGTTAAAATGATCTGAGTGGGTGCCTGAGAAATTCAGTGGTTCACCAATTAAAATGATTTATTTTGATTTCTTGCATTGTTCTTTTTCTTAAACTGTACTGTTAAGCTTCTTGATTGATATATTGAAACTTTTATTAGTAGATTGCACAGTGCAGTACATATTCCGTACAATTGACCACTAAATGGTAACACTCTAAGTTTTTCAACTTGTTTAAGTCGGGGTCCACTTAAATTGATTCATGATACAGATATATACTATCATCGTAATACAGTCATCACACAAGATAATCATCATTGAATTATTTACATTATTTACAATCCGGGGTGTGGGATGTGGAGGGGTGGGGGGAGGTAGGTTTGGTTGGTATCAACACTTCAGTCATCAACAATTTCTCATCAGAGAAATGGACATTGAAACAGTGTGGGACTGACTTGGTAGGATATGTACAGCAAGTAGTGGACATAGAGAGAGAGAGAGAGAGAGATAAGAATAAGTATCTACATTTGATTATTTGCAATCCGGGGTGGTGGGATGTGGAAGGGGGAGGGTGTTAGTTTACGGTTGAAGTTGCCTGGAGGTGTTCTTTTAGTGCGGTTTTGAAGGAGGATAGAGATGTTCTTTCTTTTACACCTGTTGGGAGTGCATTCCATATTGATGTGACATAGAAGGAGAATGAGTTAAGACCTTTGTTAGATCGGAATCTGGGTTTAACGTGGTTAGTGGAGCTCCCCCTGGTGTTGTGGTTATGGCGGTCATTTACGTTAAGGAAGTAGTTTGACATGTACTTCGGTATCAGGGAGGTGTAGCGGATTTTATAGACTAGGCTCAGTGCAAGTTGTTTAACTCTGTCTTGCACCCTGAGCCAGCCCACTTTGGAGAAGTGGGTTGGAGTGAGGTGTGATCTGGGGTGGAGGTCTAGAAGTAATCTGACTAGCTTGTTCTGGGATGTTTGGAGTCTAGATTTAAGGGTTTTGGAGGTGCTGTGGTACCAGGAGGTGCATGCGTATTTGAAAAAGGGTTGAATGAGAGTTCCCGCTAGAATCTTCATGGTGCTTTTGTTGACGAGAGAGGAGATTCTGTAGAGAAATCTTGTTCGTTGGTTGACCTTTTTGATTACCTTGGTTGCCATTTTATCACAGGAAAGATTAGCCTCTAGATTGGAACCTAGGTAGGTGACCTCATCTTTCCTGGTGATAACAATGTCACCCACTTTTATAGTGAAGTCACTGACTTTCTTGAGGTTGATGTGGGACTCAAATAGGATGGATTCCGTTTTACCCAAGTGTATGGATAGCTTGTTGTCAGCGAGCCAGGTGCAAATTCTGCAGAGTTCAGCACTGAGGATTTTCCCGACCTGTGACTTGTCCTTGCCGGATACCAGCAGGGCCGAGTCATCCGCAAACAGGAACAATTCACAGTCGCATGCTGATGACATGTCGTTTATGTATATTAGGAACAGTAAAGGCCCTAATATACTGCCTTGGGGAACTCCACAGGTTACTGAGAGGGGGGGACACGGTGCCGTTCACCTCTATCACCTATTTCCTCCCCTCCAAGTAAGATTAGCTCAATGAGGTTTTATCAAATCCGATTGCTCTGAGCTTATCCAACAGTATAGCGTGGTTAACGGTGTCAAAAGCCTTCTGAAGGTCCAGCATGACCATGCCGCATTATTTGCCCGCGTCCACCTCATGTTTGATGTGGTCGGTCAGATAGAGAAGACATGTGTCAGTGGAGTGGTTAGTTCTGAAACCGGATTGGAATTTGTACATGAGTTTTTTAGTGGCAAGGTAGCTATCGACCTGTTCATAAACTATGTTTTCCATTACTTTCGAAATGGAACTAAGAATAGAAACAGGTCGGTAGTTGCCAGGTTCTAGTTTGCTTCCTTTTTTAAAGAGGGGAGTTACTCTTGCTATCTTGAAATCTTTTGGTACTTGGCCTTGTGTAATTGAGAGGTTTATTATGTGTGTGATGATTGGGGCAATGGTGGTGGCAGAGTCTCTGAGGAATCTGAAGGGGATATTGTCAAGGCCGGTGGCCTTGTTTGGATGGAGCGCGCTCAATGAGCACAACATCGAGCAGTGGAACCATGAGTTTATTAACTATAATGTGTATATCTGTATTTGTTGAAATTCGAGCAGTGGAACCATGAGTTTATTAACTATAATGTGTATATCTGTATTTGTTGAAATTAAATCTGTGGTGACTGGCTAATTGTTTTGGTAGCGTCTAAACTAGCATGTTGTGATCCTGTGTACATCTGTGCAAAGCACATGCGCAACAGTTGAAACAGCAATTGTCTGGTCGGCTGACAACAAGGTTTATTTAGTTAGTCAATGCCGTCAACTCTTATAAGTTGGTACAATTTTCATTTTGTTTGGGAGTTTACCTGTTCAAATGATAGGTTGCTGATGTATATTAATATTTCTGAGATCTCTTGTATAACAATATTATAATATTATTTCCATGTCAATTCCATTAGAGCCAATTAAGGTCTTGGATTAAATTTGTTCACAATTGTGATTATTTCCTCTTCTGTCCTCTTCTCATCTCTAACAAAAAGTCAATAGTGCCTGGCCTTTCTCTGTGTGTACATGTCATTTAGCCAACATTCCTGTTATTAAAAATCATAACAGATACATTAATTAAAATAAAGATTTAAGGGCTCGAAATAAATGACATTCATGTCTAACCGTATGTGTATGTTATAAAATACAAATGATAGATGTTTATTTTCATCTTCCTCTCCTTGCAATGCCACCAGCTGAATCTACTGAAGGAAATACATCAGGATGAACTTGGTCGCATATCTGAAGACCTGGAGGATGAACTTGGAGCTCGGACCAGTATGGATAAGAAACTAGCTGAACTACGAACTGAGGTGTGGAGGCCAGATATGTTCTTTTTTTTTCATTCTTTGAAGCTTTCACCTTACAATTTGGTACTCTTTGGTCGACTCAACCATCCCTTTTTTCTTTAGATATTTTTGTGTTGTCTGTATTTAGTTTGGGATTACTCAAAATATACAGTGGGGGAAATAAGTATTTGCTCCCTTTCTAATTTTGGAAATGTATCATGCTACAATATGATCTGACATGAATATTACACATTTTTATAGTGAATGTATTCTGTTAGAGAGACAGAAGGTAAAAATGCAATATTTATTTGATGGAGTAAAATCCATATTTAATCCTCGAACAACCAGCTAGCACTGTGACCCCCACAGAGCGATTATTGGTCTATAAAACCAACAAATGAGTCCTGTCCCTTTAAGAAAGTACAGTCGTACCCCAATAGCTCGCAACAGAAAATACTCATATCACTGTCCCACATTGAAATAAATTCAAATCCAATAATCCGTTCTGGTACCCCCAAAAACACCACCATTTTAAATGTGACTTGCTTTTTAAACATTAAAAACTGACTTCAACGGTATCTTTAGCTTCTCCATATTTTCATGGATAAATATCCTCCTTTCAAAAATTATTTTAAGTGAAGTGTATTATATTTATATATCACTTAGAGACTCAAAGCACTTTTACATTGTGAAACCCATTATCTACATCGCTATATTTAGAAGGTGTTGTCGGTGTGGGTGACACTGGGAGCATGGTGGGTTAAGTGTTGGATGGCGGAGGCTAGAACCGAACCTGGAACCCTCAAGTTACTGGCACGGCCGCTCTACCCTCTGAGCCACACCACCCCGTTTTAAAGCCTTTGGGACATGTTAACACCCTTGGCTGGCGTTATATCTTAGACCAAGGGTCGGCAACAAGCAGCTCTAGAGCGGCTCTTTAGCGCCGCCCTAGTGGCTCCCATGGAGCTTTTTAAAAAATTTATTAAAATTGAAAAAGGTGGGGGAATATATATTTTTGTTTTAATATGGTTTCTGTAGGACAAACATGACACAAACCTCACTTGTTAGAAATCCCACTGTGTATATTAAACATGCTTCACCGATGAGAGTATTGGGCGAGCACCATTCTGTCCTACTAATTTGGCAATCCTTGAACGCACCGTAGTTTGTTTACATGTACAACGTTCTCTGACGCTGCCACAGTTTATTAATACGATTAACAACAACAACTATGCTTTAAGTTTCTGTTATGAAAATGGACAATTAAAATATGGTGGATTGGACCAACATTAAAATATTTATTACTTGGACTTAACATGACTTATTTGCACCACCAGGTCTTTGTAGTTATGTTTAGACATAGCAACCACAAAAGAACACAAACTAATGTAATGTATTGTCCTTTTTTTTACGTTTAGTTCTGCTCTCAAACACTGCTAATATAGTAGAGAATAAACTTGATTGCATCACAGAAAGTTTCTCAAACAAATCAAATGTTCAAACATTTTACAAAGGGATTGCTGCAGACACAAGCGGTCTGATTGTATTCCACAATAAGATGAAAGTGATATTTTTAAGAGCCATTTCCTTTGACGCACTTGTTTTTCCCTTTCTTTATTACCTTTATGAGCCACTTATTTTGGTACTCTATGAAAGCTATTTTCTATCTCTCTATTTGAATGACTGGAACACCCAAGAACAGAACAGCAATACGTAATTTTCTGCTCAAACTACACTCTCTCACTTGTTTTAATGCTACGCCCACAAAGAACAGCGGAAATGACGTCATATGCAACCCATACCTTTGGCCATTCAAAGCCAGTAATTTCCAGGAGTTACCTCACCCTCTGAAAATGTGTAGAATAAATATTACATTTCAACATTTCTGTCAAAGATTTGTGTCAGCCTGCGATACATAGTCATTTTGATAGTAGGCTGATATAGACACTTGCATCATGTGTTGCCTTTATTATAACGCTTATATAAGTCTTTTAATTTTTGCGACTACAGACAATTGTTTAAATTTATTTTTAGTTCGATATGGCTCTTTTAACATTTTGAGTTGTCGACCCCCTGAGCGTCAGTATGGTGCACATTGTGAAGGGCTATGCTCGTATTGCTTCACCAAATTGGCTACACGCAGACCTCAATCGTGTTTTACCATGATTTCTGTCTTTAATTCAATGAATATTGCCGATGTTTTCTTCCTAGCACCGCCCTTCACACTCACTTTTTTTGTTTCCATCCATCCACCCATCCATCTACTTACGCTTATTCGAGGTCGGGTCGCGGGGGCAGCAGCCTAAGCAGGGAAGCCCAGACTTCCCTCTCCCCAGCCACTTCTTCCAGCTCCTCCCGGGGGATCCCGAGGCGTTCCCAGGCCAGCCGGGAGACATAGTCTTCCCAACGTGTCCTGGGTCTTACCCGTGGCCTCCTACCGGTCGGACGTGCCCTAAACACCTCCCGAGGGAGGCGTTCGGGTGGCATCCTGACCAGATGCCCGAACCACCTCATCTGGCTCCTCTCGATGTGGAGGAGCAGCGGCTTTACTTTGAGTTCGCCCCGGATGACAGAGCTTCTCACCCTATCTCTAAGGGAGAGCCCCGCCACCCGGCGGAGGAAACTCATTTCGGCCGCTTGTACCCGTGATCTTGTCCTTTCGGTCATAACCCAAAGCTCATGACCAAAGGTGAGGATGGGAACGTAGATCGACCTGTAAATTGAGAGTTTTGCCTTCCGGCTCAGCTCCTTCTTCACCACAACGGATCGACACAGCGTTCGCATTACTGAAGACACCGCACCAATCCGCCTGTCGATCTCACGGTCCACTCTTCCCTCACTCGTGAACAAGACTCCGAGGTACATAAACTCCTCCACTTGGGGCAGGGTCTCCTCCCCAACCCGGAGATGGCACTCCACCCTTTTCCTGGCGAGAACCATGGACTCGGACTTGGAGGTGCTGATTCTTATCCCAGTCGCTTCACACTCAGCTGCGAACCGATCCAGTGAAGATCCTGGCCAGATGAAGCCATCAGGACCACATCATCTGCAAAAAGCAGAGACCTAATCCTGCAGCCACCAAACCGGATCCCCTCAACTCCTTGGTGGTGCCTAGAAATTCTGTCCATAAAAGTTATGAACAGAATCGGTGACAAAGGGCAGCCTTGACGGAGTCCAACCCTCACTGGAAACGTGTCCGACTTACTGCCGGCAATGCGGACTAAGCTCTGACACTGATCATACAGGGAGTGGACCGCCACAATCAGACAGTCCGACACCCCATACTCTCTGAGCACTCCCCACAGGACTTCCCGAGGGACACGGTCGAATGCCTTCTCCAAGTCCACAAAGCACATGTAGACTGGTTGGGCAAACTCCCATGCACCCTCAAGGACCCTGCCGAGAGTATAGAGCTGGTCCACAGTTCCACGACCAGGACGAAAACCACACTGTTCCTCCTGAATCCGAGGTTTGACTATCCGGCATAGCCTCCTCTCCAGTACACCTGAATAGACCTTACCGGGAAAGCTGAGGAGTGTGATCCCACGATAGTTAGAAAACACCCTCCGGCTCCCCTTCTAGAGAGAGGAACCACCACCCCGGTCTGCCAATCCAGAGGTACCGCCCCCGATGTCCACGCGATGCTGCAGAGTCTTGTCAACCAAGACAGCCCCACAGCATCCAGAGCCTTAAGGAACTCCGGGCGGATCTCATCCACCCCCGGGGCCTTGCCATCGATGAGCTTTTTAACCACCTTAGCAACCTCAGCCCCAGAAATAGGAGAGCCCACCACAAATGGTGGGCTCTCTCGTGGTTTAACTCTTATCTTACTGACAAGATGCAATGCGTCTCCCATAACAATGTGACCTCGGACTATGTTAAGGTAACGTGCGGAGTTCCTCAGGGTTCGGTTCTTGGCCCTGCACTCTTTAGTATTTACATGCTGCCGCTAGGCGACATCATACGCAAATACGGTGTTAGCTTTCATTGTTATGCTGATGACACCCAACTCTACATGCCCCTAAAGCTGACCAACACGCCGGATTGTAGTCAGCTGGAGGCGTGTCTTAATGAAATTAAACAATGGATGTCCGCTAACTTCTTGCAACTCAACGCCAAGAAAACAGAAATGCTGATTATCGGTCCTGCTAAACACCGACATTTATTTAAAAATACCACCTTAACATTTGACAACCAAACAATTACACAAGGCGAATCAGTAAAGAATCTGGGTATTATTTTCGACCCAACTCTCTCCTTTGAGTCACACATTAAGAGTGTTACTAAAACGGCCTTCTTTCATCTCTGTAATATCGCTAAAATTCGTTCTATTTTATCCACTAGCGACGCTGAGATCATTATTCATGCGTTCGTTACGTCTCGTCTCGACTACTGTAACGTATTATTTTCGGGTCTCCCTATGTCTAGCATTAAAAGATTACAGTTGGTACAAAATGCGGCTGCTAGACTTTTGACAAGAACAAGAAAGTTTGATCATGTTACGCCTATACTGGCTCACCTGCACTGGCTTCCTGTGCACTTAAGATGTGACTTTAAGGTTTTACTACTTACGTATAAAATACTACACGGTCTAGCTCCGTCCTATCTTGTCGATTGCATTGTACCATATGTCCCGGCAAGAAATAGAAATCTGCGTTCAAAGAACTCCGGCTTATTAGTGATTCCCAGAGCCCAAAAAAAGTCTGCGGGCTATAGAGCGTTTTCTATTCGGGCTCCAGTACTATGGAATGCCCTCCCGGTAACAATTAGAGATGCTACCTCAGTAGAAGCATTTAAGTCCCATCTTAAAACTCATTTGTATACTCTAGCCTTTAAATAGCCCCCCTGTTAGACCAGTTGATCTGCCGTTTCTTTTCTTTTCTCCTCTGCTCCCCTGTTCCTTGTGGAGGGGGGGGGGGCACAGGTCCGGTGGCCATGGATGAAGTGCTGGCTGTCCAGAGTCGGGACCCGGGGTGGACCACTCGCCTGTGCATTGGCTGGGAACATCTATGCGCTGCTGACCCGTCTCCGCTCGGGATGGTGTCCTGCTGGCCCCACTATGGACTGGACTCTTACTATTATGTTGGATCCACTATGGACTGGACTCTCACAATATTATGTCAGACCCACTCGACATCCATTGTTTTCGGTCTCCCCTAGAGGGGGGGGGGGTTACCCACATATGCGGTCCTCTCCAAGGTTTCTCATAGTCATTCACATCGACGTCCCACTGGGGTGAGTTTTTCCTTGCCCTTATGTGGGCTTTGTACCGAGGATGTCGTTGTGGCTTGTGCAGCCCTTTGAGACACTTGTGATTTAGGGCTATATATATATAAATAAACATTGAAATTCCCCGGGCACTACTTCCTCATAGGAAGACGTGTTGGTGGGGTTGAGGAGGTCTTCGAAGTATTCCCTCCACCGATCCACAACATCCGCAGTCGAGGTCAGCAGAACACCATCCTCACCACACACGGTGTTGATAGTGCACTGCTTCCCCTTCCTGAGGCGGCGGATGGGGGTCCAGAATCGCTTCGAAGCCGTCCGGAAGTCATTTTCCATGGCTTCCCCGAACTCCTCCCATGTCCGAGTTTTTGCCTCTGCGACTGCTGAAGCCGCACACCGCTTGGCCTGTCGGTACCTGTCCGCTGCCTCAGGAGTCCTATGAGCCAAAAGAACCCGATAGGACTCCTTCTTCAGCTTGACGGCATCCCTCACCGCCGGTGTCCACCAACGGGTTCTAGGATTACCGCCACGACAGGCACCAACTACCTTGCGGCCACAGCTCCAATCAGCTGCCTCGACAATAGAGGCGCGGAACGTGGTCCACTCGGACTCAATGTCCAGCACCTCCCTCGTGACATGTTCAAAGTTCTTCCGGAGGTGGGAATTGAAACTCTCTCTGACAGGAGACTCTGCCAGACGTTCCCAGCAAACCCTCACAATGCGTTTGGGCCTGCCAGGTCTGTCCGGCATCCTCCCCCACCATCGCAGCCAACTCACCACCAGGTGGTGATCGGTAGAAAGCTCCGCCCCTCTCTTCACCCGAGTGTCCAAAACATGAGGCCGCAAATCCGATGACACAACTACAAAGTCGATCATGGAACTGCGGCCTAGGGTGTCCTGGTGCCAAGTGCACATATGGACACCCTTATGTTTGAACATGGTGTTCATTATGGACAATCTGTGACGGGCACAAAAGTCCAATAACAAAACACCACTCGGGTTCAGATCCGGGCGGCCATTCTTCCCAATCACGCCTCTCCAGGTTTCTTGTCGTTGCCAACAAGCGTTGAAGTCCCCCAGAAGAACGAGGGAATCACCCGGGGGTGCACTCTCAAGTACTCCCTCGAGTGAATCCAAAAAGGGTGGGTACTCTGAGCTGCCGCTTGGCGCGTAAGCGCAAACCACAGTCAGGACCTGTCCCCCCCACCCAAAGGCGGAGGGAAGCTACCCTCTCGTCCACCCGGTTGAACTCCAACGTGCAGGCTCTGCGCCGGGGGGCAACAAGAATTGCCACCCCAGCCCGTCGCCTCTCACTGCCGGCAACGCCAGAGTGGAAGAGAGTCCAGCCCCTCTCGAGAGAACTGGTTCCAGACCCCTTGCTGTGCGTCGAAGTGAGTCCGACTATATCTAGCCTGAACTTCTCGACCTCGCGCATTAGCTCGGGCTCCTTCCCCCCCAGCGAGGTGACGTTCCACGTCCCAAGAGCTAGCTTCTGTAGCAGAGGATCGGACCGCCAAGTGCCCTGCCTTCGGCTTCCGCCCAGCTCACACTGCACCCGACCTCTATGGCTCCTGCTATGGGTGGTGAGCCCTTTGGAAGGGGGACCCACGTTGCCTCTTCGGGCTGTGCCCGGCCAGGCCCCATGGGGACAGGCCCGGCCACCAGGCGCTCGCCATCGTGCCCCACCTCCGGGCCTGGCTCCAGAGGGGGGCCCCGGTGACCCGTGTCCGGGCAAGGGAAATCTGGGTCCTTCGTTTGTATTCTTCATGGAGGTCTTTTTTTGTTTCCATTGTATTAAAAAAAATGTATGCCTTGCTAGCTATTGGTAAATGCGAATGAGTGAGACCCTGAATGTTTTGTTCAAATCTTACGGGCTTCACTGTTGCATTTGCTTTGCCAATTTGTAGTGGGGAGCCTCGTTACTCAAATTTCTTAGGTCACGCCAAGCTGAGGTACCACAGTTCTCTTAATCTAAAATATTATTTTTATTGTATTCATATTATTTTTCCTTAATATTTTTAAAATAATTATTATTTTTCCTTTTTTTATTAATAAACAAAAAAAATGATCTTTCGTTTCTGAGAGAGGACATAAACTAGAAGAGCTCCGCTCCCGACACTACAGTTTTGACCAAAAACCTGTGAGTTCCTGACTACTGATTGTGATCACAAGTACAGGACAGCTTGTGATCGACTACAACACTGCCCAGCGGGAGGCACAGATTCGCTAAAATAAGCCAACCGAAACTGCCAAAAAGCTGGGGGCTAACTCGCTAAATGTTAACTCAAAGCAGTTACCTAGCAACCCACAGCTTAACAACAAAACCGGAGGAGTTGGACATATTTTAAACGTTTTTAATCGCTTCTGACCACACAAGTTATCTACAAGAAAGGCTGACACAGCTCTGGCCAGTGCAAATACGTGAAATAAAACAAAAAAACATCATAGAGCCGCCGCTTACCGCAAAAGCTAACAACACCAACGGCTTCACTTTGCTGCCGAGCAACCATGAGCACGACAAGAGGCCGTCAACGGGGCAATACATCGTTACCAGAGGTGGAACCAGACTTTAAAGTTAGTACAAATGGTATAAATAAGAGACAAAGCAATGTAGACAATCTCCAGGAACGGATGATCAACGGTGTACAAAAATATGTTGCAGATATCCAACAACAGATTATCAAAGACAGAAAATAATGTCGTAATGAAATTATGTAATTTAAAAAGTTCAGAGAATAAATGAAGATTCTATGTGAAGACAACAAAGCATAAAACGGGAGGTGAAGAAGCTGAAAGAGGAGAATGCAACATTGCGCCAACAGTCTAATGACAAGCAGCAATACAACAGCCATTGGGACAACAGCAGTGTTGTGGAGAACATTAAAATTGGCATAGAAACTTTGCGGCAACAGTCGCAACTAAATAACATTGATTTAAAGAACTTCAGGGAGTAGATGGCTGCATTGAGACAACACCTCAACAAGATGTCACCAATATGGGGAATATCACTGTTTTGCAAAACATCAAAGAGGAAATGGATCAGTTTACACGACAAAATGACATCATTGCAGGGCTACGCATCAATCCTTGATCCTATGCAATAGCAGTTGACAACAAAGGAGAACCAGACGACATGGACGCTGCTTCAACAGCGCAAAAAGTGGTCAACTTTCTGCAATCAAAGGGAATTGATGTCGATATGAACACCGTTGATGCATGCATTCCACTGAATAGAAGAGGCAACAACACCACGCCAGTCACCATCGTTAAGATCGCCAACAGGAAATCCAAAACAGCATTGCTGACACAAAGAAAAAAGCTGAAGGACACAAATGTGTACATGAACGAGCACCACACTAAAAGCAATGCTGAATTCGCCAAGAAAGCACGTGACTTGAGGAAAAGGGGGAAAATTCTGGGAACTTGAAGCGCCAACTGAAAAATCTACATAAAGTTGAATAGAGGTTCACAAGCAAGAGTCCTAGTTGTCAATGACATCAAGGATCTGGACGAATATCAGAACTTCCAGCATCTACAACAACGATAATGGATTCTGACGGAAAACAAACATTGACATTCAACTACAAAATTACAACGCTCCAAAGGATTACCGAACAAGAAGTTGCACATTCTACACTTATAGGCATTCATAGAGCAACACAAATGATTGGTGAACAGGAAAGTATCGAACTGAAAACCTTCATCAGCATAGATCACAATAGTCCGTAATTAGATAAGGATATATTGTGGATCCAGATATAATTGTTTTCTTTCACACCATGAATATTTGTTTTTATTATACAGACGAACAATATAACGGAAACATTAAAATAGACAGTAAACTGTCGATTATTCATTTAAACAGCAAAAGTTTGTTAGCAAACTATAACAACGTGAAGCATTTTTTGGAACAATTCAACAAACCCTTCAAAGTTATCGCTATCTTTTGGAACAATTCAACAAACCCTTCAAAGTTATTGCTATCTCAGAAACATGGATGGATGCTAAAAAAGGAATGGATTTTGACCTGGAAGGATATGAACTAAATTATATCAACAGAACCAACAAGAATGGAGGGGGGTAGCTGTGTATTTGATGAAGAACCTAAATACAAAGTGGTAAAAAATATCCATCCATCCATCCAATTTCTTCCGCTTATCCGAGGTCGGGTCGCGGGGGCAGCAGCCGAAGCAGAGAAGCCCAGACTTCCCTCTCCCCAGCCACCTCGTCCTGCTCCTCCCGGGGGATCCCTAGGCATTCCCAGGCCAGCCGGGAGATATAGTCTTCCCAACGTGTCCTGGGTCTTTCCCGTGGCCTCCTACCGGTCGGACGTGCCCTAAACACCTCCCTAGCTATTTATAATATCTTAGAATGCATAACCATTGAAATATGTAATGAAAAAAGCAAAAATTTACTCATCAGTTGTTTATATAGATCACCTCAGTCAAACATTGATACGTTTGATAACTGGATTAAAGGGGAACATTATCACCAGACCTATGCAAGCGTCAATATATACCTTGATGTTGCAGAAAAAAGACCATATATTTTTTTAGCCGATTTCCGAACTCTAAATGGGTGAATTTTGGCGAACTAAACGCCTTTCTATTATTCGCTCTTGGAGCGATGACGTCACAACGGGAAGCAATCCGCCATTTTCTCAAACACATTACAAACACCGAGTCAAATCAGCTCTGTTATTTTCTGTTTTTTCGACTGTTTGTCGTACCTTGGAGACATCATGCCTAGTCGGTGTGTTGTCGGAGAGTGTAACAACACGAACAGGGACGGATTCAAGTTGCACCAGTGGCCCAAAGATGCGAAAGTGGCAAGAAATTGGACGTTTGTTCCGCACACTTTACCGACGAAAGCTATGCTACGACAGAGATGGCAAGAATGTGTGGGTATCCTGCGACACTCAAAGCAGACGCATTTCCAACTGGACTGGACAGATCAGCTTTCAGGAAAAGAGAGCGGATGAGGGTATGTCTACAGATTATATTAATTGATGAAAACTGGGCTGTCTGCACTCTCAAAGTGCATGTTGTTGCCAAATGTATTTCATATGCTGTAAACCTAGTTCATAGTTGTTAGTTTCCTATAATGCCAAACAAACACATACCAATCGTTGGTTAGAAGGCGATCGCCGAATTCGTCCTCGCTTTCTCCCGTGTCGCTGGCTGTCGTGTCGTTTTCGTCGGTTTCGCTTGCATACGGTTCAAACCGATATGGCTCAATAGCTTCAGTTTCTTCAGTTTCTTCTTCAATTTCGTTTTCGCTACCTGCCTCCACACTACAACCATCCGTTTCAATACATGCGTAATCTGTTGAATCGCTTAAGCCGCTGAAATCCGAGTCTGAATCCGAGCTAATGTCGCTATTCCTTGCTGTTCTATCCACCATGTTTGTTTGTATTGGCATCACTGTGACGTCACAGGAAAATGGACGGGTGTATATAACGATGGTTAAAATCAGGCACTTTGAAGCTTTTTTTAGGGATATTGCGTGATGGGTACAATTTTGAAAAAAACTTCGAAAAATAAAATAAGCCACTGGGAACTGATTTTTAATGGTTTTAACCCTTCTGAAATTGTGATAATGTTCCCCTTTAAGGCAACTTTTACTGAAATCAGTCAAACAATAACTTTCTTATGTGGAGACTTCAACATTGACCTCTTGAACCCTAACAAACAAAATACCATAGATGACTTTATGGACACAATGTACAGCTTGAGTTTATATCCTAAAATCACAAGGCCAAGCAGAATCTCAGGACACAGTGAAACACTTATTGATAATATTTCTACTAATGATTTTGATAATAATACCACAAGTGGCCGACATCAGTAATCATCTGCTAGTTTTCAGAATGACTGAAAAATGCGTGCAACAAGAAGAATACATTATACAGAACATTTATATCACAAAGATCTACAGAGGCAGAAAAGAAATACAAAACGTATACGAACAAGCTAACTAGCATACTACGAACATGTAGAAAATTATATTAGTCAATTATTGAACCAGAACAAAAACAATATGAGAGCAACATGGAGCATCCTAAATAACATTATTAAAAATGGAGCTAAGAAAGATTATCCTAAATACTTCTCAGACGGAAATGTAAAAAAATTACAATATGCACAAAGTAGGTGAAAGCTTCAATAAGTATTTTGTGAACATTGGACCAAATCTGGAGGAAAAGATTCCAGATCCCGAGTCAGTTTAGGTCTTGAATGACACTTAAGACAGAAATCCCAACTCTATGTTCTTCTAAGGTGTGACAAAAGAGTACATAATCAGTATTGTAAAAAAATGTAAATCCAAGACTTCAACTGATTGTAATGGAATTGATATGGAAATTATAAAAAAAGGTTATTGAGGAGATTTCCAAAGGAGGCAAATTCCCAGATAAAATGAAAATTGGAAAAGTCGTACCAAGTTATAAGATTGGTGACAAACACCAGTTTACAAACTACGGACATGTTTCTCTATTATTGAAAAACTTTAACAACAGATTAGAGACATTCATAAATAAAAATAAAACACTCACAGACAACCAATATGGATACAGAGCCAACATCTCAACATCAATGGCATTAATTGAAATAATGGAAGAGATCACCAGTGCAATAGATAGCAAAAAATGTGCAGTTGCAGTGTTTATGGATTTAACAAAAGCATTTGACACAATCAATCACATCTTAATAAACAAATGAGAGGTATGGAATCAGAGGGTTGGTCTTGAACTGAGTAAGAAGCTACTAAACCAACAGGAAGCAATACGTGAAGATAGGCGGACACACTTGTACAGAGCTGAAAATATTTTGTGGCGTACCTCAGGGATCAATACTTGGACCAAAGTTGTTCAATCTTTATATAAACGACATTTGTAAAGTTATAAAGGACTTAAAGTTACTATTATTTGCAGTTGATACAACTGTGTTTTGTTCAGGAGAGAACACACAAAAGCAAATACAAATAATAACAGAAGAAATTAACAAATGAAACACATTTTGGGTGTAATAATAGATGATAAAATGAACTGGAAACCTCATGTAAAAAATACACAACATAAAGTAGCAAGAAGCACGTCAATAATGAATAAAGCAAAATATGTTTGGGCCAAAAATCACTTCATATTCTCTACTGCTTACAAGTGTTACCATATCTGAGTTATAGTGTAGAAATATGGGGAAACAACTACAAATGTACACTTCATTCATAAACAGTGTTACAAAAAAGGTCAATTAGGATAATACATAATGTTGGATATAAAGAACATACAACCCCGTTATTTATTAAATCACAAATATTGAAATACCATATTTCAATATGAGTGCATTTGCAAACAGCTAAAGTTATGTACAAAGCAAACTAACCTACTACCCAAGAATGTACAACAATTTTTCTCTACAAGATCTTATACCCAAAAAAGACCGATACTAAAGTTAAAGTTAAAGTTAAAGTACCAATGATTGTCACACACACACTAGGTGTGGCGAGATTATTCTCTGCATTTGACCCATCACCCTTGATCACCCCCTGGGAGGTGAGGGGAGCAGTGGGCAGCAGCGGTGGCCGCGCCCGGGAATCATTTTGGTGATTTAACCCCCAATTCCAACCCTTGATGCTGAGTGCCAAGCAGGGAGGTAATGGGTCCCATTTTTTTATAGTCTTTGGTATGACTCGGCCGGGGATTGAACTCACAACCTACCGATCTCAGGGCGGACACTCTAACCACTAGGCCACTGAGTAGGTTGGGGTTATAGAGAGAGTAATAAGTAATAATGTAAGAAACAGAAACTAACAGTCCCTCTGGTTCTACATGAAAGATTTCACCTGATAGGTCAAGGATGATTGTAAGAAAGGTGAGGGAGCAGCCCATATTTCCAAGGGATGATCTAATGATGTTGTCAAGGGGGTTTGGAGCATAGTCAGCAAGAAAAACATTAATAACACACTTTGCTGTAATGAATTGACATCCTGCAACGCTCAAGAAGACAAGTGTACAGTCTGAAGTTTGACATTCAAGACCTGAATGAGTCACACAAGACCACAAAAAAACGTCATGTGGTCACATGACAGCACAATTAAGGTGTTTTTCATCATGTGGACTGTACTTGTTAGTTTGCAGAAAAATGTTGAATAACATCACTACTGTCAAACTTGTAGGTGTAAACATTCTAATTTGTAATGTTTCTCTCACAGAAATCCAAATAGAAGAGCAAGAAACCACAATACACCACTACTACACTAGTACTGTTTACATTTTGTCTCTGTTAAAATAAAGCTACTATAAAAACGATGTAGTGCTCATATCTTTGTCAGGGATAAACTCAAAATATCTTCACGGAATAATTACATTTCCACAAAAAAGGTGAAGAATTAAGATGGTTTAATTCATGTTTAAGGGTTCAAAGTATGCTAATGGGTTTATTTGTTTTAGACATGCTTAACAGAACTAAAGTAAAATACATCACGTTTACACGATTCAACATGTCTGAAAAGAATCGCGGAAGAATTTATTTAATCCTGCTTCTTCTTCATGTCGTAGTAATTACTGATAGTTTATTCACTTCCTGTGTTAAAATAATACTGTTTTCCAAAAGGGTGAGGAAATAAAGAGATCTGTTAGCAACAGATCGATTTGTTTTTGTCCATCCATCCATCTCCATCCATCTTCTTCCGCTTATCCGAGGTCGGGTCGCGGGGGCAGCAGCCTAAGCAGGGAAGCCCAGACTTCCCTCTCCCCAGCCACTTCGTCCAGCTCTTCCTGTGGGACCCCGAGGCGTTCCCAGGCCAGCCGGGAGACATAGTCTTCCCAACGTGTCCTGGGTCTTCCCCGCGGCCTCCTACCGGTCGGACGTGCTCTAAACACCTCCCTAGGGAGGCGTTCGGGATTTGTTTTTGTTTTGATGTCAAATATGTGGCTTTCCAAAGTTAGCGTATGTTTTATGAATTAATCATATCATTGAAATCTGTGTGCTGGCCAGATGGAGAGGTTGCAGGTGGAGAATGCGGCAGAATGGGGTCGCAGAGAGCGCTTGGAAACAGACAAGCTGGCACTGGAGCGTGACAATAAGAAGCTGAAGGCTCAGGCTGAAGACCTGGAAGAACAGCTCGCAAAAAAACGTCGTCAGGCTGCGTCAGCAATCGACACTGACCTAAAGACCATGCAGACTGAGTTGTTTGAGAAAAACAAGGTAAAAAAGCAGTATTTTTGAAAATATTTATGTCTTTGATGATGATTTAATGTTTGCAAATGCAAAGTTGGACAATTTCTAAGTCACTAACATACAGTATATTATATATGGACAAAATAATGAGGACAGACTTTCTAGAGCCAGCCACAGCATGTTAAGATTTTTAATCTGTCCCACAGTGCTATTTTAAATTACTGTAAATCTTAACTATTGCAATACTTTCTGTGATTTGTGTAGCGCCAGACTATGCTTTCTACTGATATGCAAGTCAATACACACGAAGTCAGACCTACACTGTTTCAATATCCATTTCTCTGTTCTCAATTGTTGATGACTGAGGATAACAACCAAACCTAACCCCCCCCTCCACACCCCGAATTGTAAATAATGTAAATAATTCAATGTATACACCCTGATGATTATCTTGTGTGATGACTGTATTATGATGATAGTATATATGATAGTATATATCTGTATCATGAATCAATTTAAGTGGACCCCGACTTAAACAAGTTGAAAAACGTATTCGGGTGTTACCATTTAGTGGTCAATTGTACGGAATATGTACTTCACCGTGCAACCTACTAATAAAAGTCTCAATCAATCAATCAATCAATCAATCAAATTACAGTAATCAAAAGGACTGCATCACAACAGCTTCCAGAAAATACGTTGTTTGGTATAAAGCAGAGTGGTGGTTTGTGTCAACAGTAGCATTTCAAAATATGGTAAATTTACCATTAAAATGTGTAAAATAAGGGATTTTCAATTTAATCACAAATCGCCGTTATATCAATAAAAGAAACAGTGGTACCTCAACTTATTAACTTTTGAGATATGTGCAGCCTCTCAGATTTTTGTACTGCTTTTAACTGCGAGCATAATTTCAGTTGAACGGTAAAACAATGACATGTTATGGAGACCACAAGGAAGTGTTTCAAATGTAGAAAACACATTTTTATATGACCCCTTTAAGTCTGGCATTGTGTGCTTGCAACTATGATGCGCGTTTTGGTGGAACAACTCTTAAATATGGGTGTTTCCTGTCAAACTGCTTGTCCCTCTCGGAGTGTGGGGGGGCTAGAGCCTATCGCAGCTGCACTTGTGCGGAAGGCAGGCACCACCTCCTCGCAGTTAAAGGGATCCTATTATGATTTTTTTTGTACATTCAAAACATTCCCTTGTGGTCCTAGTTACATGTCATCGTGGTGCTTTGTTTTAAATTTTTCATAGATTTAGATTTCCAGACCATCTTCAAGCTGCTTTCTGACTATCTCTTCAGAATGTGCCGCTTTGTGGGTGATCTTATTTACGTGCCAAAGTCCTCCTCCTGGCAAACCCCTTTGACTGTCTTCTACTCGTCAGCCATGTTGTATTTTTTTAACGCTTCCATATCGGGTCTACTAACGGAGTTCAAGTTAAATGTTTGAACCATACGCTACTTTTTATTAGAAACGGCAACAGTGTAGGATTGTAGTATAGACTTAGACTTCCTTTTATTGTCATTCAAATTTGAACTTTGCATGTACATGCATTTGTATGCATGTGCAAGTACGAGCCAATCTGCCCCACACGAAAGGAAAGAGACAAATACGGAACTTATTGACTACAACTTTGGACTACGACTGAATAAAAATGATGGACTCGCGCAAAGCTCTTCGGGTAAACCTCTACCTTATGTGGCGATATCCACTGATGTAATGAAGGCAAAATACGTCATTGAAGCCTCGAATTCCGAACGGCTCGTTTTGAGCAAATTTGGAAGAAAGCAAGATTATTTGATAAATATCTTCAGCTTGCCTCCATGGTTTGATTTCAAATGTTTTGTGAGTTATGCAGATCCCAAATAAACAGGAACAGGTACTAACAGGTAAGAGTTTGTTTTGCATTAAAGGACAGTTTAAGTACTTTTGGTCTAACGTGCCTCTGAAGCTGGAACAAGTCCAGTGCCCCTGGAAGGTGAAACTATCCAGAAAACTATCAAATGTATTCTGATCATTTCGATTAAGACACCTGGATACATTCATTTGGATTTGATAAAATTAAGGACCATAATGACACGCTGTATAAACTAACTAATGCACATCATTGATTCGTGAGTGCGGGGGACCACACAATCGGCCATGTTTTGGACATCGTGGTACTAACGGAAGTTTAGTGCATCTGGGCCCTGATTATTAAACTTTGTGACTTTAAAAGAAAATGCAAATATAATGTAGTATCTATTAATCAATTTGATTGGTTTTTCGACTGTGTTAGGGTTAGCATTTGTGAACATGTTTACAAACTGACCAGCAGTCCAGTGTGGAAAGAATTTAATTGGAAGGTGAATGTGAGATATTTTAAAAAGTTTCTAATTCCAAAATTCGACAAGACGAAAACTAATATGTATTGATGACTGTGTGAAAAGATAGGAAACCACATCTTTTGGGACTGCCCAAAACTCAAAACATTTTGAGAGATAATTGGGGTGGAACCATACTTGCCAACCCTCCCGATTTTCCCGGGAGACTCCAGAATTTCAGTGCCCCTCCCGAAAATCTCCCGGGACAACCATTCTCCCGAATTTCTCCCGATTTCCACCCGGACAATAATATTGGGGGCGTGCCTTAAAGGCACTGCCTTTAGCGTCCTCTCTCACCTGAAAAGGAGACTTTTATATATGTCTCCGTTATCCATAGGTTTATCTATAACCCATAAAGTAGGCAGGCGCGGAGCTATTTCTCAGCATGTGTTTATTCCAGCCGGCACGTTAATACACTGACACACAACACCCAACACCCGGATTCCCATCATGCACTGCTTCAAAACTACGGCAAGTATATATATATATATATATATATATATATATATATATATATATATATAAATAATTTCAGTTCATCCAGGACAGCTCGAAGGGGAAGGGTTATGCTGCCTGCAAATTTTGTAGATCAGACTTCTCCATTGAACACGGTGGCCGAACGGATATACTCATTCATGAACGGATTATTTATATAAATGGGTTGTACTTGTATAGCGCTTTTCTACCTTCAAGGTAGTCAAAGCGCTTTTGACACTACTTCCACATTTACCCATTCACACACACATTCACACACTGATGGAGGGAGCTGCCATGCAAGGCGCTAACCAGCACCCATCAGGAGCAAGGGTGAAGTGTCTTGCTCAGGACACAACGGACATGACGAGGTTGGTACTAGGTGGGGATTGAACCAGGGACCCTTTGGTTGCGCACGGCCACTCTTCCACTGCGCCACGCCGTCCCTCAATGTATGTATATATATATATATATATATATATATATATATATATATATATATATATATATATATACATATAATATGTGTGTAAATATATATATATATAAGTATATATATATATATATTATTTATTTAATGTTTATAAATAAATAATCCGTACTTATATATATGTATATATATATATATATATATATATATGTATATATATATATATATATGTGTGGGGAAAAAAATCACAAGACTATTTCATCTCTACAGGCCTGTTTCATGAGGGGGGGTACCCTCAATCATCAGGAGATTTTAATGGGAGCATTCGCATACCATGGTTTGTATAGGGCACAGAGTGGGTGGGTACAGGCTGGCGTAGGGTCGTGGTGATTGGCTCATGTGTTACCTAGGAGGTGTTTCCGTCTATGGCGGCATGCTGTTACAATCTCGCTGCGCTTGTTGAGGGATGACAGGTCTGGACGGTAAATAATAAACAGTTTCTCTTTCAAGCATAGGTTGCATCTTTTATTACCACTATTGTAAGGTGTGCTGGATGCAAGAATTTGCCATGTTATTGAATATTCAACATTATTGTCTTTGAGGTCCCAAATGTGTTTGCTGAGTTCTGTGGTATTTCGCAGGTTTTTGTTCCTGAAAGAAGCCTTGTGATTGTTCCATCTGGTTTTGAATTCTCCCTCGGTTAATCCTACATATGTGTCGGATGTGTTAATGTCCTTGCGTATTACCTTAGATTGGTAAGGCACAAGGACATTAACACATCCGACACATATGTAGGATTAACCGAGGGAGAATTCAAAACCAGATGGAACAATCACAAGGCTTCTTTCAGGAACAAAAACCTGCGAAATACCACAGAACTCAGCAAACACATTTGGGACCTCAAAGACAATAATGTTGAATATTCAATAACATGGCAAATTCTTGCATCCAGCACACCTTACAATAGTGGTAATAAAAGATGCAACCTATGCTTGAAAGAGAAACTGTTTATTATTTACCGTCCAGACCTGTCATCCCTCAACAAGCGCAGCGAGATTGTAACAGCATGCCGCCATAGACGGAAACACCTCCTAGGTAACACATGAGCCAATCACCACGCCCCTACGCCAGCCTGTACCCACCCACTCTGTGCCCTATATAAACCATGGTATGCGAATGCTCCCATTAAAATCTCCTGATGATTGAGGGTACCCCCCCTCATGAAACAGGCCTGTAGAGATGAAATCAATCAATCATCAATCAATCTTTATTTATATAGCCCTAAATCACAAGTGTCTCAAAGGGCTGCACAAGCCACAACGACATCCTCGGTACAAAGCCCACATACGGGCAAGGAAAAACTCACCCCAGTGGGACGTCGATGTGAATGACTATGAGAAACCTTGGAGAGGACCGCATATGTGGGTAACCCCCCCCCTCTAGGGGAGACCGAAAGCAATGGATGTCGAGTGGGTCTGACATAATATTGTGAGAGTCCAGTCCATAGTGGATCCAACATAATAGTAGTAAGAGTCCAGTCCATAGTGGGGCCAGCAGGACACCATCCCGAGCGGAGACGGGTCAGCAGCGCAGAGATGTTCCCAGCCGATGCACAGGCGAGCGGTCCACCCCGGGTCCCGACTCTGGACAGCCAGCACTTCATCCATGGCCACCGGACCTGTGCCCCCCCCCCTCAAGGAAAAGGGGAGCAGAGGAGAAAAGAAAAGAAACGGCAGATCAACTGGTCCAACAGGGGGGCTACTTAAAGGCTAGAGTATACAAATGAAATAGTCTTGTGATTTTTTTTCCCACACATACATATATTGCGCTCTACTACGGTATCGAGCACTATTTTTTGGATAACCTTATCAAGACATATATATATATATATATATATATATATATATATATATATATATATATATATATATATATATATATATATATATATATATATAATATATATATATATATCCATTCATGAATGAGTATATCCGTTCGGTCACCGTGTTCAATGGAGAAGTCTGATCTACAAAATTTGCAGGCAGCATAACACTTCCCCTTCGAGCTGTCCTGGATGAACTGAAATTATTTTTTCCAATCATTTTGGAACTTGAAAGCGTACTTCTGCTTCTTACTCGTCGTCGCCATGTCTCTTCTTCGTTCTTCTGCTTCGTCTCTGTTATGTTTTTGGACATTACTACTTGCCGTAGTTTTGAAGCAATGCATGATGGGAATCCGGATGTTGTGTGTCAGTGTATTAACGTGCCGGCTGGAATAAACACATGCTGAGAAATAGCTCCGCGCCTGCCTACTTTATGGGTTATAGATAAACCTATGGATAACGGAGACATATATAATAGTCTCCTTTTCAGGTGAGAGAGGAGGCTAAAGGCAGTGCCTTTAAGGCACGCCCCCAATATTGTTGTCCGGGTGGAAATCATATATACAGGTAAAAGCCAGTAAGTTAGAATATTTTGAAAAACTTGATTTATTTCAGTAATTGCATTCAAAAGGTGTAACTTGTACATTATATTTATTCATTGCACACAGACTGATGCATTCAAATGTTTATTTCATTTAATTTTGATGATTTGAAGTGGCAACAAATGAAAATCCAAAATTCCGTGTGTCACAAAATTAGAATATTACTTAAGGCTAATACAAAAAAGGGATTTTTAGAAATATTGGCCAACTGAAAAGTATGAAAATGAAAAATATGAGCATGTACAATACTCAATATTTGGTTGGAGCTCCTTTTGCCTCAATTACTGCATTAATGCGGCATGGCATGGAGTCGATGAGTTTCTGGCACTGCTCAGGTGTTATGAGAGCCCAGGTTGCTCTGATAGTGGCCTTCAACTCTTCTGCGTTTTTGGGTCTGGCATTCTGCATCTTCCTTTTCACAATACCCCACAGATTTTCTATGGGGCTAAGGTCAGGGGAGTTGGCGGGCCAATTTAGAACAGAAATACCATGGTCCTAAACCAGGCACGGGTAGATTTTGCGCTGTGTGCAGGCGCCAAGTCCTGTTGGAACTTGAAATCTCCATCTCCATAGAGCAGGTCAGCAGCAGGAAGCATGAAGTGCTATAAAACTTGCTGGTAGACGGCTGCGTTGACCCTGGATCTCAGGAAACAGAGTGGACCGACACCAGCAGATGACATGGCACCCCAAACCATCACTGATGGTGGAAACTTTACACTAGACTTCAGGCAACGTGGATCCTGTGCCTCTCCTGTCTTCCTCCAGACTCTGGGACCTCGATTTCCAAAGGAAATGCAACATTTGCATGGTTGGGTGATGGTTTGGGGTGCCATGTCATCTGCTGGTGTCGGTCCACTCTGTTTCCTGAGATCCAGGGTCAACGCAGCCGTCTACCAGCAAGTTTTAGAGCACTTCATGCTTCCTGCTGCTGACCTGCTCTATGGAGATGGAGATTTCAAGTTCCAACAGGACTTGGCGCCTGCACACAGCGCAAAATCTACCCGTGCCTGGTTTACGGACCATGGTATTTCTGTTCTAAATTGGCCCGCCAACTCCCCTGACCTTAGCCCCATTGAAAATCTGTGGGGTATTGTGAAAAGGAAGATGCAGAATGCCAGACCCAAAAACGCAGAAGAGTTGAAGGCCACTATCAGAGCAACCTGGGCTCTCATAACACCTGAGCAGTGCCAGAAACTCATCGACTCCATGCCACGCCGCATTAACGCAGTAATTGAGGCAAAAGGAGCTCCAACCAAGTATTGAGTATTGCACATGCTCATATTTTTCATTTTCATACTTTTCAGTTGGCCAACAGTTCTAAAAATCCCTTTTTTGTATTAACCTTAAGTAATATTCTAATTTTGTGACACACGGAATTTTGGATTTTCATTTGTAGCCACTTCAAATCATCAAAATTAAATGAAATAAACATTTGAATGCATCAGTCTGTGTGCAATGAATAAATATAATGTACAAGTTACACCTTTTGAATGCAATTACTGAAATAAATCAAGTTTTTCAAAATATTCTAATTTACTGGCTTTTACCTGTGTGTATATATATATATGTATGTATATACATATATATATATATATATATATATATATATATATATATATATATATATATATATATATATATATATATAAGAAATACTTCAAAATATACCCCCCCCCCATCTCCCGAATTCGGCGTCTCAAGGTTGGCAAGTATGGGTGGAACTCTCTAAGATTCTCCACATACATATTTACCAAGACCCCCTAATGTTTGTGTTTGGAGCTCTCCCTGATGGCTACATGAGTAAAGACAAATTGTATCTTTTGAGGGTCCCTGTGCTGATTGCAAAAACTGTATCCTTGTATAAGCCACTACCCCCTACAGTTGGACAATGGAAAGAGAGAATTGTAAATGTGTATACAATGGAGAAAACATTGACAAAATTCATTCTTACTAATGATTTGTTTCGGGAACCCGTTGACAACCCATTTGCATTTGACGTTGAGGTGGCGACTTGTCCAGGGTGTAACCCGCCTTCTGCCCGAATGCAGCTGAGATAGGCTCCAGCACCCCCCGCGACCCAGAAAGGGACAAGCGGTAGAAAATGGATGGATGGATGGATGGGTGTTTGTAAGATTTAAAAGTAAGCTTGGTCACCATACTTATTTGGAATGTATTTCTGTGTGTATATGTATGTCCATTTATTTTCTACCGCTTGTCCCTTTCGGGTCGCGGAGAGTGCTGTACGAGCGGAAGGCGGGGTACACCCTGGACAAGTCGCCACCTCATCACAGGGCCAACACAGACAACATTCACACTCACATTCACACACTCGGGCCAATTTAGTGTTGCCAATCTACTTATCCCCAGGTGCATGTTTTTGAAGGTGGGAGGAAGTCAGAGTATATATATATATATATATATATATATATATATATGTATATATATGCAGACATACATTCTGTATATATAAATGTTGTTTAACCAAACCATGTCAATTTGAGGCCAGTTGCTGAGGCGAGGTCATTTTGTTTTTCATTTGTTCTTAATTATGATTAAAGTTTTTTATTTTTTTTTATTTTATTTGTTTTTCTTGATTGGTTTTCTCCTTTTTCGTTTGTGGCTATACAAATATGTGTGAACAAGAGACAGATTGTGACCCTTGAAAGATAAATAAAAACATTTGTTAAAAAAATAGTATTTTAAATTTGATCTTAAAATATGTGCAGATACCATGAATATGTATTGGCGGCAAAATGCTCCGCTGAATTTGCATAATGATGGAATTGGTTATTGATCATTACCAGGTCGTTAACACCTTTATTGCAAACGCAGAGTCTTTCAATGGAGCTTGCCACTGCAGCTTATCGCTCCTTGATTGATACCAGAAAGCACGATCTGTCCACACATGGGCTATGTCACTTCTTTCACTCGCAATTTTAGCATTAGATAAAAATAGATATGTTAATTAATGCCCAGCAGCAGCAAATATAAGCAACATGTCTACGCCGCAGCTGCTTTTGCATTGCAATACAAAATAAATCATAAAGCGGTTTCGGCATTCTTGCTAGTAACAACACTAATCAGAAAATGTATTTTAGAATTACTTAAAAACTTCACACAGGTGTTTTCTACTGGTTGATTAATTGCTTAATTTTCAAAAAGGATCTTGCCACAGCATTTTGTCTAACTCCACTTGGGTTTTGTATACACAGGAGTTAGCTGACCTTCGCCACATTCATGCAAAGCTGAAAAAGCAGTTTCAGGAAAAGACAGCAGAGCTCGCCCATGCCAACAGAAGGGTGGAGAGCCATGAGGCTGAAGTCAAAAAACTGCGCCTGCGAGTGGAAGAACTCAAAAAAGAATTAGGTCAGGCAGAAGATGAGGTAAGAACAGAAGATTTGTGATTTTCTGTTTGATACTCAATAGAAAGTGACATTTAAACCTTCTTGTTTGAGCTAAAACGCCTTTAAAAAAAGTTGTACCCAAAGTAAACAAAGTTGTCATTGGAACATTTGAAGTAAACGCATCACTTTGGGCCATTTTGAAAGCCAACAAGTCAGGTGTAACGATTGATGCGATATATTGATAGATCAATTCATATTCCTTAAATTCAAGTCAATCGATCCGTGCTCTGCGTGATGGCCTTCCAGAAGATAAAAAGGTATATCGATCTAACATTGTTTTAAAAGGTAATGATCAATTTTATCTATACGACAAAAGAAAACATTGGCTTTAAGGACAGCAGACTTTATATAATGTTGTTTTAGCACTTTTTAAATGAATGAAAATGTAAACTTTACGCGCTTCTGTTGCCTGTCTGTGATGTATTCACCAATCGCCTTCAAAATAAGTAAGGCGAAGACCGGAAAAGAAGCAAGCAAATGAAAAATGAATAAGCCACCATCGTGATCCATTGTGTGGAAACACTTAGGCTTTTGCAAAGACAGAGGTTCTTAATAATTCGCTCATTGTTTGTTGAATATGTAAAATACAACGGCAAGATGACAAATCTCTCGAACCACCTATGGTGCCGTAGGACATATGCAGACCGCATAGCAAAGCAGCGTTCATGGAGAAGCAGCACAAAGTAGGAGTTGGTATCACTACTTTTTTGATGAATAATACTGCACTGCTGTTCATGCACTGTTGTTTATTAAAATTAGAGTTTATTGTCTAGACATGTTTGAGTGTTAACGCAAGGATGTAAGTTTAATAAACGAGTCAGCATGCTCGCTTCTAAAGAGTACAAGTTCCTTTGTTTTTGTCTTTCCAAAGGAGTGCTTTCAACACCTCCACACTGCGGACGGTAGTAGTGGCAGGTCAAACCACTGCTCATTTAAAGGGGAAATTAACTTTTTGGGGAATTTTGTCTAATGTTCACAATCATAAGAGACAAAACGACTAATTTATTTTTTCTTTAATGCATTCTAACGTAAATAAAAGTCCGCTTACAATGGAGTCAATGGGAGGTCCTCTATTCCAACCAAAAAACCCAATAAATAACCATCCAAAAACTGCCAATAATACTCCATTTAAATTTTGTGACTTTAATACTAACCAAGTATTAGTGATATTTTTTTGATAAATGCTAACGCAGACAAACTATTTATAGCTTGTGTGGCTATGTAGACATCAATGGCTGGTGAGCTGCTTTCTCGCCTCGGAGCTTTGGAAGTTCATTCTAGATCATAAATAATGCCTCCCACCTTGGTAGTAGAAGGATGAGGACGTAATACGACAATTTGGTACACTTTGACAGCCAATTTAGACCCAAAAATGGCAAGAAAGACACAAAAAGACACTTGGTTTCACCCCCCTTTTCTTCGCGAGAATTTTGAGTCATTCTTCATATAAAGTAAAATGTAATTTAACAACATCCTATCAGCCGGTATCCTAGTCACAGCAGACATTGTAGAGTAAGTGATATTTTTTTATGTTTGTTGTCTCATGAAGTTTGCAGTGAGTAGTAATCAGTGATGTTGTCGGAAAAAAAAAAGGAATGTTGTGATACGTTTTTGAAATTATTGCGTAAAATGAGCAAAATACGTAAATATTATATGTTATTATAAATGGGTCTGTTACTACATTACATATACAGTATACTTACAGCACGTATACAAAACCTTAATGGACGTGTTTAGATGTTTTTTAAGCGCTTTATAGGCAGACTAGAGCGACCCCCATGGGCTTCATTTTAAGCAGACTTTTGATGGGATGTATTTACTATTTAGAATGCATAAAAGAAAAAAAACATGTATTCTTGTCTTACATAAAGATTGTGAATGATGGGCAAAATTCCAAAGAAAGTGCAGTTCTCCTTTAACCTGAAGAGATTTAGTTGCACCTATTTATTTTTACAATAATGTTGTTTTTGTATTATTTCCATGTTTAAAAACAAAAGCAAAAATAGCAGGTAAATTTACTGTTAAAATGTTGGTTACTGTACTTTAATAGAACATTTCTTCAATGTTGAAAATGAGAAAATAATTTGTTTGATTGCACTCTATTCAAAGTAAGATGTGAATGCATTGGCCATTAATTGTTGCTGCTTACTTGCTGTTTATATCTATAATTAATGTATACCTAATTCCCTTACAAGAAATAACAGGAATGTAGGAAACTTCACTTGTAGTGTCCAGTATCCAGTATTTGTTTGACAGTAACAGTGGTTGATTTTTTTCTTTGCCAAAAGCTTACTGAATTGAATTCCACTCACTGAATCGTTTCGGGTTGTATCATTAAAAAAAAAATGATATTGTCCGTGAATCGTATCGGCAACTGCAAATATCGAATCGAATCGTTGTTAAAACGAATCGTTGCACCCCTACTACCTAGCTGTTTTTTCTCTCACCAGCACTCAAAAAATGTTGACTTTAAATACAGTGAAAAGAAGGATTTTTTTAATTTAGGTTTGCCTTTATCTGTCTTCAAAATACCTAGTTTGGAGGTATGGACTAGAAAACTAAATAGGACTATAGATTGAGTTCTTATCTAATTACATTTTAAATTTGACAATGATACAACAAAAATGTATTTTACAAAGGTTTTTCTCAAGTTAGGATCAGGCGTTCCAAAGCGGTTTCATTTGGAGAAACTCAATAACAACTACCGTATTTTTCAGACTATGAGTCGCAGTTTTTTTTCATAGTTTGGCCGGGCGCCAGTGCGACTTATATGTTTTTTTCCTTCTTTATTATGCATTTTCGGCAGGTGCGACTTATACTCCGGTGCGACCTATACTCCGAAAAATACGGTATTTGTTTATAGAATGGCCTTATAAATTGCTTATGTGTTTGTGTGTGCGTGCGTGTATGTGTTTGTTTAGCTGGATGAGTCACATAACCAGACAAGAAAACTACAGAGGTCTTTGGATGAACAGGTAGAGCAGACAGAGAACCTGCAGGTGCAACTGGAACACGTGCAGTCCAGGTAAGACACACACACAAAAACACACATTGTGGTCAAACATGTCCGTACACTCATCATAGACATACAGTACATCTCATATTAATTTTGTATTCTTATCGATGTATTGGAAAAATATCAAAATGGAATGATTTCACAACACAAATCTTCAGTAAATTTTAAAAATAGGTAATTAGTTTAAATATATTTGGAATGTTTAACATTAATGTTCAAATTATATATACAACCTCAAATATGTAAATAAATGTGTTCACCTTTTGATACAAGGTGCTGAATGTTCCAGAATGTCTTACTTGGCAGCATACAAATAATGAGTTTGACAGCTCTCAATGGACATGGAACAGGTGGAAAGACATAAATAACTGCTGATTATAAGCTCATGAGGTCAAACAATTGTGCACCTGTTTGCTAAGACCTGGAAGAGCGCTCAAACTGTCATCTTCAAATAAACGGAAGTTGGTTCGGATGTTCAGGAACAACCCTGGAACTACTAAGACTTAGGAAATGTGTAGATGAGACAAGGGCTGTGTTCAAATTATGGAGATACAGCCTTAGTGGTGTACATTTGTGGGCAGCTGACGTCATTGCATAGCCCAAAGGCTGTTCAAATCTGCGCAAAGAGACCTTAAAATGTGTCCTAATTCTCCATTGAATGTATGTATCCAGACCAACCTTTGTGGCCCCACATATCCCAACATACTTTGGTCTCTGTCCAGCCTTACAAAAAGAATGTCAACATTGGTGAAAGCAGGCAGGACCGGAAGGTTTTTGTGCCTACGCACTATTAATAGAGACCCCATGGGTTATGGTTAGGATTTGTTTGTTTCAGAAATGTTTAGCAAGTTACATTAAGGAACATCATATCAATTCTTTCGCACATTACAACATATCTGAAAAGGAGTAGGAAGACACAAAGCTTATATTTAATGTTACCTATTTTCAATGCATTTTACTGATAGTGCATTCACACTATACATAACTTTTACATGTTTTTTTGTTGTTGCTTGTTGGCTTTGGCTGCAACAAGTCTTTGTTGGAGCGTTTACACTGCAGGCCAAAGTGGCCCAAATCAGATTTTTTTTAAATCTGATTTTTTTCCAGCTGACTCTTTACACTGCAAGTAAAATGTGAAATTTGCTCTTTAGCAGACTCCCGTGTAAACACGCACCGACTCCAATGTGGCCCCGATGTGGCCTTGATGTGGCCTTGACGTCACGATCGATAAAGTGAAGACAAAGGAAGTTGACCGGATTCCGTAAATGAACAAGGAAGTCGCAACTACTACTACAAAATAAAATAAAAGTTGCCACACTATAAAAATTGGGTTTTTTTAAGTAAAAAAATATATAAATAATATAAACTATGAATGGATATACTGTATATAGTGCAATACATTTGGGAGGATTGTAATCTTTTTATGGCTGTTAAGTAAAGGCAACACGGATATCAGCGTGGATCTACATTAGCTTTATTTTTCAACTCACTTCCGTAAAAAACTTACGCAGTGTACGTAACATATAAGCAAATATGCCATAGTGCCAATTCCAGTCCTTCAAGAATGATTTCTTCGGAATCAAATGATATATTCATATATCACATGTACCCTATTATTTGCGCACTATTGAATGCACTGAAAATTTGGCAATAAAAAAAAAACGTTTCTCACCGAAACCGGTTGTTGCGATAATGTATCCACTTCCACTGGCGGGCTGCGTCTTTCCCCGCACACTTGAATGACGTAGGCCCAAAGCTGACGAAAATGTCACATACGGGTCACATTCAGATTGCATTGCCGTTTAGACCAGTGGTTCTTAACCTGGGTTCGGTGAGTCGGCCTCAGGGGTTCGGCGGAGGTCAAGACCACCTGACTCATCGTGTAAATAAAAACTTCTCCCGATCAGTGTATTATGAATACGGCAACAGCAGAAGTCACACTGATTTGCAGGTGTGTAATTTGTTATGAGTTAATGCACTGTGTTGGTTTTGTTCTTTGAACACGGTGATGTTCATGCACAGTTAATTTTGTGCACCAGTAAAAAAAACATAACTTTGTCTTGAATTTGAAAAAAAAAAAAACATTTTATTTTTCACTAAAGAAGTGTTCGGTGAATGCGCATATGAAACTGGTGGGGTTCGGTACCTCCAACAAGGTTAAGAACCACTGGTTTAGACAGAAGTCACATTTGAAAAGATAAGATTCCAATCGGATTTAGACTTCTGATGTGGCCAAAATCTGCAAAGCAGCACTTGCAGCGCGGCGCCTCCCCGTTTAAAGCGTCATGGCTGTAGTCACCGCTGTTCAGATGAAAGAACGGTACCGGTATTTTTCAAAGGTAGTATAGTACAGATTTCAATTAATTATTATCGCAATAGTTTATTAGTACCGGTATACCGTACAACCCTAATCCAATATAGCGCACATACGAAGGAGAGCCAATCAGATGCTTTTCCTTCTGATATGAGGAAGTTCAAGTTGAATGTCTCACGAGCAGCGCCAAAACAAAAAAGTGATGATTTAACGTGTTTTTCATCGTAATATGTGAACATCCAAGAGAAATTGAAGAGGACACATTTCATTTTTACACTTTATGATGCCATCAGCAGGCGAGCCATCGATGGGTACATTAAAACTGTGTGTATTTGCTGCTTCAGGTGTTCTGTCGAAATAATCTATTTCGTTGAAAAGAGCTGTCAGTTGCTATTCCTGTTTAAATGGTGGAGAAAACGAACATATAGGATTCCAGTAAATTGTCTACATGCTTTACTTTCTGTGACTTAATATACAATGTGAACTTCCCTACGCTGCAAGTGTCTACATGCCTACTGCAGGCATGTGATTTTTCCGTCTATAGTCGGAATCTGTCTTTTTTATCTCTGTAAAAATGTAAAACAATATTTTTAGTTTTTATTCGTTTTTTCCGACCAACAATGTGTGTTCAAATCTTGAACTGTCTCTTTGCCATACCTGGCAACAAGTACGGTTCTCCCGTGATTAGTATGGTTTTTGATTATCCAGTGGTAAGAACTACGGTTTTCCACAAAACATTATTAACTTAAAAATCGAAATTAAGTAACAAAACAACTCCAAGGGCAGTGGACAAAATATACGGGAAACATTAATGATGATTTACATATAAGAAAATCCATGATTGGTTGTTGTTTTTACTATGATGAGTCACGATTGGTTCAGATTAGGGCAAAATATTACGGACAGGCCAATTAGAGGCAAGATAGGCCGCGTCATCGAAACAGGAAGGAAAATCACAACAGACATCCGAATTGACGACGAGAGAGTCTGAGAAGAGAAGTGGGAATATTCAAGCGGGCGAATTATATATTAAAAAAAACTAGTGGAAGATGGCAGAGGGATCTCTTCCTTCGATTTTTCTTTTAGCGATGCAGACGACGTCCAAAAAAACCCCAATGCGTCTACTTGGCCACATTTGGACAAATGTATGCGTCTGGATAAAACAATGCCCAAATTTTAGTTGTTTACCGTGTACGCCCAAATCAAAACTGCTCTCCACATGGAAGACGTGGAATACATTTTTAAGAACACATGATTGTGACAGGTGATGACTTTTGCTACAGTATAGCCTGTCTAAATGCTACATTTCATTTTCATTGGTTCTATTAGTTCTGGTTTTAGAACAAGACAGGAGCTGACATTTTCTTCATTATTTCTACTGTTTATATGTTGACATTGAATAGTTGAATCATTTTGAAATATAAACAACATGACTGTGGCGACTTGTTCAGGGTGTACCCCGCCTTCCGCCCGATTGTAGCTGAGATAGGATCCAGCACCCCCCGTGACCCCGAAGGGAATAAGCGGTAGAAAATGGATGGATGGATGGATGACTGCAAGATATTTGTTATTTCATGCTCTAAATCACAAATGGCTATTCGGATAAAGGAAGTTAGCTTATAGAACAAACATTGTTTGTACTCTTTATGATTTTTGCATTTGGAGCAGTTAGAAGTGGAGACAAAAATTGGCTATAAAATCAACTAAAGCAGAAACAAAAAGGAAAATGCAAGCAGCTCTGAAATTTGCCAGGAAGGCTAATGTCAGAGCCATCAAAGCAAAAATGCCAAAGTAATGTGTGAATAATGTAAATAGATGAACCATGTGTGGCTGTGAAGGGAACATTAGTAAGGTTGTAAATACTGTAGAGTAGGCTAACCCATGTGGTTCCTGTGGATGTGAACATAAGGTGTAATTACTGTAGTGACTAAATAACATAGTGACTGATACAGACAAAGTGATCATTTGGATGAATGGGGTATGTATTTATGTAAACTCTGTTGATAATTTTAAAAATATTTCAACACTAAAACTAAATGGTGTTTTTTTCTGCTAATTTTTCCCCCCTTGACCCCCTACCTGGCTGGACCTGGCTGTGGACCTGTGGCCCCCAGACTCCCGGCTTATTTTCAGTCTTTTTCATTAAGTTCAGATCACATGCTTGTTACTGATCAGAGAACACAATTAAATTAAAAGAATTCAAAACAACAGGTTTACTCCCTGTTAGTTGGTACAGTAAAACACAACTTGGAAAAAAAATATTACTATGTCCAGAGTGTAGGCAGTGATGTTAAAGGAGAACTGCATTTTTGGGGAATTTTCATTCACGATCATTATGAGAGACAAGAAGACAAACGTTTTTAGTTTTTTTTCCGGCTTTCTAACATATAGAAATTGGCTCGTTCTTGGTGGCCAACAATGCAGCTAATGGGGGGAATCAATTCTACTACTAAATCCCTTTAAAATACATTCCAAAACTGTCAACAATACTTGATTTAAGTTCAGTAACCTGTAAAATAACCAAACTGTAGCGACATTGTTTTTGTAAAAGCGAACACTGAGGAACTCTTTTTCGAGCATAGTAACACATCGGCGTGCTTTGGTATTAGCCCTAGAAACTATACGGCAAGAGATAAGATAGCTACTACATCAGCACGAAACGTGTTTGAGTTTGTAATGCACAACACAATGAGATAAGACACCAATTTGTACTGACTGAAAAACATGAACAATCATATTACAGTACCTGTTTGTTTGTACACAGTGAACCAGACAGCATATGCTGTCTGACATGCTACGCATGACGTGCTGCGTGTATCATAATCAATGTAAAGTGTGACTCACTTGATGGACAGTTATCTGCTTGGTCCAGCTGGCCAGCGATGTTTTTCCCAGTTAATCATGGGTAAGCACTCTATTTATGTCGAAATAGCTTGGCTTCAAGTTCCACATTTTGCAGCTTCGATTCGCTTTCACCTCACTCTCTCGGCTTCCGTCTACTCCGTCTCTTTCTTCCTTTTTGCTTGCTTATAGAAGCAGTAGTTTATCCTCCATAAATCCAGATTCAAAAAGATAAGATTGTGAATCCTTATTTGTCCAAAAATAGTCGTCTTCTTTGTTTTTTACTCGTGTTTGTATCCGGAAAGGGTTGTTGCCAGAAGTCAGCCATGCGCTGCTATGGAAACGGAAATAAATACGCAGAATAATTAGTTCCGGGAATGTTTAAAATGACTAAAATACGGTAAATATTTACATATTGTTATGACTGTGTCTGTTACTACATTATATATAGACTTGCAGTGTGTACAAAACGTTTTAAAGTTGTTTTAGAGGGCTTTGAAGGTTACAACGGTGACTCCCATTAGCTGCATCTTCCAAGCAATTTCTGTCATCTTTAAAATAAATGTAAAAAAAAAAGACGTGTGTTCTTGTCTCTCATAATGATTGTGAACGGTAGGCAAAATTCCAAAAAAGTGCAGTTCCCTTTTAAGTTTCTCTGTCTAAATGAGTGGAGAATGCAGACGCTTTGAAGCATGATGCAGCTGACCTGATGACAAACTAGTTTGAGAAGAATGTTTTTGTTTTATTCACAGGACTACTGTACTTTTCAGTTTTGTAAATATTGACTATTGTGCGTGAAGTCTTACTTATGGTTAAATTCAATTTAAAAATTAAGCGAAAAAACCAACAAGGAACCCAGATTTCCCTTGCCCGGACGCGGGTCACCGGGGCCCCCCTCTGGAGCCAGGCCCGGAGGTGGGGCACGATGGCGAGCGCCTGGTGGCTGGGTCTGTCCCCATGGGGCCCGGCCGGGCACAGCCCCGAAGAGGCAACGTGGGTCCCCCCTCCAATGGGCTCACCACCCATAGCAGGGGTCATAGAGGTCGGGTGCGATGTGAGCTGGGCGGAAGCCAAGGGCAGGGCACTTGGCGGTCCGATCCTCGGCTACAGAAGCTAGCTCTTGGGACGTGGAACGTCACCTCGCTGGGGTGGAAGGAGCCTGAGCTAGTGCGCGAGGTGGAGAAGCTCCGGCTAGATATAGTCGGACTCACTTCGACGCACAGCAAGGGCTCTGGAACCAGTTCTCTCGAGAGGGGCTGGACTCTCTTCCACTCAGTGAGAGGCGACGGGCTGGGGTGGCAATTCTTGTTGCCCCCCGGCTCAGAGCCTGCACGTTGGAGTTCAATCCGGTGGACGAGAGGGTAGCTTCCCTCCACCTTCGGGTGGGGGAACGGGTCCTGACTGTGGTTTGCGCTTACGCGCCAAACCGCAGCTCAGAGTACCCACCCTTTTTGGATTCACTCGAGGGAGTACTTGAGAGTGCTCCCCCGGGTGATTCCCTCGTTCTACTGGGGGACTTCAATGCTCATGTTGGCAGCGACAGTGAAACCTGGAGAGGCGTGATTGGGAAGAATGGCTGCCCGGATCTGAACCCGAGCGGTGTTTTGTTATTGGACTTTTGTGCCTGTCACAGATTGTCCATAACAAACACCATGTTCAAACATAAGGGTGTCCATATGTGCACTTGGCACCAGGACACCCTAGGCTGCAGTTCCATGATCGACTTTGTAGTTGTGTCATCGGATTTGCGGCCTCATGTTTTGGACACTCGGGTGAAGAGAGGGGCGGAGCTTTCTACCGATCACCACCTGGTGGTGAGTTGGCTGCGATGGTGGGGGAGGATGCCGGACAGACCTGGCAGGCCCAAACGCATTGTGAGGGTTTGCTGGGAACGTCTGGCAGAGTCTCCTGTCAGAGAGAGTTTCAATTCCCACCTCCGGAAGAACTTTGAACATGTCACGAGGGAGGTGCTGGACATTGAGTCCGAATGGACCATGTTCCGCGCTTCTATTGTCGAGGCGGCTGATTGGAGCTGTGGCCGCAAGGTAGTTGGTGCTTGTCGTGGCGGTAATCCTAGAACCCGTTGGTGGACACCGGCGGTGAGGAATGCCGTCAAGCTGAAGAAGGAGTCCTATCGGGTTCTTTTGGCTCATAGGACTCCTGAGGCAGCGGACAGGTACCGACAGGCCAAGCGGTGTGCGGCTACAGCGGTCGCAGAGGCAAAAACTCGGACATGGGAGGAGTTCGGTGAGGCCATGGAAAACGACTTCCGGACGGCTTCGAAGCAATTCTGGACCACCATCCGCCGCCTCAGGAAGGGGAAGCAGTGCACTATCAACACCGTGTATGGCGTGGATGGTTTTCTGCTGACCTCGACTGCGGATGTTGTGGATCGGTGGAGGGAATACTTCGAAGACCTCCTCAATCCCACCAACACGTCTTCCTATGAGGAAGCAGTGCCTGGGGAGTCTGTGGTGGGCTCTCCTATTTCTGGGGCTGAGGTTGCTGAGGTAGTTAAAAAGCTCCTCGGTGGCAAGGCCCCGGGAGTAGATGAGATCCGCCCGGAGTTCCTTAAGGCTCTGGATGCTGTGGGGCTGTCTTGGTTGACAAGACTCTGCAGCATCGCGTGGACATCGGGGGCGGTACCACTGGATTGGCAGACCGGGGTGGTGGTTCCTCTCTTTAAGAAGGGGAACCGGAGGGTGTGTTCTAACTATCGTGGGATCACACTCCTCAGCCTTCCCGGTAAGGTCTATTCAGGTGTACTGGAGAGGACGCTACGCCGGATAGTCGAACCTCGGATTCAGGAGGAACAGTGTGGTTTTCGTCCTGGTCGTTGAACTGTGGACCAGCTCTATACTCTCGGCAGGGTCCTTGAGGGTGCATGGGAGTTTGCCCAACCAGTCTACATGTGTTTTGTGGACTTGGAGAAGGCATTCGACCGTGTCCCTCGGGAAGTCCTGTGGGGAGTGCTCAGAGAGTATGGGGTATCGGACTGTCTGATTGTGGCAGTCCGCTTCCTGTATGATCAGTGCCAGAGCTTGGTCCGCATTGCCGGACACGTTTCCAGTGAGGGTTGGACTCCGCCAAGGCTGCCCTTTGTCACCGATTATGTTCATAACTTTTATGGACAGAATTTGTAGGCGCAGTCAAGGCGTTGAGGGGATCTGGTTTGGTGGCTGCAGGATTAGGTCTCTGCTTTTTGCAGATGATGTGGTCCTGATGGCTTCATCTGGCCAGGATCTTCAGCTCTCACTGGATCGGTTCGCAGCTGACTGTGAAGCGACTGGGATGAGAATCAGCACCTCCAAGTCCGAGTCCATGGTTCTCGCCCGGAAAATGGTGGAGTGCCATCTCCGGGTTGGGGAGGAGATCTTGCCCCAAGTGGAGGAGTTCAAGTACCTCGGAGTCTTCTTCACGAGTGAGGGAAGAGTGGATCGTGAGATCGACAGGTGGATCGGTGCGGCGTCTTCAGTAATGCGGACGCTGTATCGATCCGTTGTGGTGAAGAAGGAGCTGAGCCGGAAGGCAAAGCTCTCAATTTACCGGTCGATCTACGTTCCCATCCTCACCTATGGTCATGAGCTCTGGGTTATGACCGAAAGGGCAAGATCACGGGTACAAGCGGCCGAAATGAGTTTCCTCCGCCGGGTGGCAGGGCTCTCCCTTAGAGATAGGGTGAGAAGCTCTGCCATCCGGAGGAGCTCAAAGTAAAGCCGCTGCTCCTCCACATCGAGAGGAGCCAGATGAGGTGGTTCGGGCATCTGGTCAGGATGCCACCCGAACGCCTCCCTAGGGAGGTGTTTAGGGCACGTCCGACCGGTAGGAGGCCGCAGGGAAGACCCAGGACACGTTGGGAAGACTATGTCTCCCGGCTGGCCTGGGAACGCCTCGGGGTCCGACAGGAAGAGCTGGACGAAGTAGCTGGGGAGAGGGAAGTCTGGGCTTCTCTGCTTAGGCTGCTGCCCCCGCGACCCGACCTCGGATAAGCGGAAGAAGATGGATGGATGGATGGATGGGCTATCAAGTTAAGATAAATGTTTTAACGGTTGATAAAATATGGATGAGGGATATTTTATTTTACTTGTATTTTACTTTTTTTTTTGTTTCACCCCTGAGGGATTGCCACCGTATTGTGGTCAGGGGGCTGCGTACCTCAGTGACCTTAAGAGCTATATACGACACCCAAGTTGTACAGGTGTAGAGATAGAGGCCTGACGAAGTAAAATACACTTCTTCAAGTTGGAGTTGGACACATACTGTAGCTAACAACCAAATTCAATGAAGAAAGCAATGTTCACATACTGTATTAGCACAAAAAAAAACTATTTTTTTAAACATGTAAATAAATATTTTAACTACTGCTGTTATAGCGTTTTTTTCATCGGCTGCCTTGTTTGCACATTTTCAGCAATATTGAGAATATTCTGCATTACAATTGATCTATTCCACTTTAAAAAAAATTCTTGACCTTTAATTTTTCAAACAAAGAGCCGTTCTTCTCACTCCTGTAAAACTTAAATTAAAAATAATAACTATGCTTCTATAATAGAACATTTTGTTTGTTCACTTTTGTTCTATTTTTGCTGTTTAGCAGTCCTGACATCAGGGTTAAAATGAGAACACGTGATACAAGCAGCAAGTGTGGTGAAGGCTAGCTTGACCAAATTCACAACGATCATCACAGCTTAAGGGAGGATCCTCTCAAAGTGTGACCTCGCTCTACCGCATTGACGGAAGCCTCGGTCGACTGCAAAGCTTAAATTTGGACACAACCACAGTGAGGTTTTCAAAGCTAAGAAAACTGTATCAACTGTTGATCATAGTGGTAACCAATTTTTCATGTGTGTGAGCAAACACATAAACTGCCTGAGCATTCAGTGGAGCGCATGTGAGCAACATCAGACATGCACATTGTGGCCATACCAGCAGCACACCCGTACTAAACCTGACATTATACGAAGTTAAATGTCCTATTATTATAATCAAATGGCAGTAGTCATTTCCATGAGATTATTTTCTAATATAAGTGATTTGGCCCACTTACAATGAAAACAACAAAGCAATATTGTTTTTCATGAGCTGTGTACAAGTATTTTTTGTCTGGGTGGGGGTCTTTTTTGGACCCTTTTCAGAGATCACATTTAGTTTCCCTTAAAACATTCACATGTTGCATAATGAGATGTAAGATTTGGATAAAGTGTACATTCCTGGAACTTTCTGACAGTAAAATATACAGTATGTTTTTATTAGCATTTCTGTAATCTAGTAACAGCATTTTATGATTAATGTCCATAAATTAACATTCTAAATAAATGACAGTAGAATTAGCACACATCTGATTGAGGAGTCATAGTTTAACAACCTTGCATTTATAGTTTGTAGGAGTTGTCCGACTTATTGTGCTGCTGTTGATATGACGGATGACAAAGAGTTGATTTTGGCCCGGTTTGTATGGCAGAAAATGACCAGTTATGCTCGATAGAAGTTTTGTACTCGTGTTTTTGGTGTGGTTATGGCCAACAATAAACAGGTTTGATTAATAAAAAGATCAATGGATGACCTGTCCACCTTAAAATGTCTCGACAGGTGTTACAAAAATATTGTTTTATCTGTTGTGGCCGCTTGTTGTCTGTCACCTGTCACCTGCAGTTGTATTGCAAAATCCTATCGTACAAATGCTGTGGTTATTTTGTTTATAGAGTTTTAGATTGGATTTTATTTTGATTCTCTGCGCTGTGAGCTTTGCTGTGTGCAGAGGACACGCGAGCCATGCGTAATTGCGCAGGCACGCACTTTAGAGGGAACTTGTGGTAACATCACGTTCTGGAATTGGTTGATGCTCGTGGTACGAGTGCACTGCACAAAGTGGATGGACCGAAAGGAGGACCACCTCCAAATTCATGAAAGTGATCTAAAATCAACAATTGACACCATTTTTTATTGGACAATGATTCCAAACACAAATGGCTGTAAAATAGATCAAGCAAGCTCACATTAAGCTTTTGAAATCACTTTCCCAAAGCCCCAACGTCAACCCTATTGAACATTTGTGAACTGTGCTTAAAAAACTGGTCAGTGCGAGGAAACCTGTAAGATATGCAGAGATAGAATTAGAATTGCAAACAGCTCAAGTATATAGTCTGCCGAATAGAGCTGTCAAATATCCAGACACAATTATGCCTATTAAGATTGTTGATGGCTACAAAAGTGTGTGGTTGAGGAAAAACATTTAACAAAATCAATTTGAGCACTTTCGTACTCTTTTGAGTGCATTAGTGTGTCCACACTGAGAAGTACACCAAAAATACCTATTAGTGTCCTCACTAATGGCGTGACGATGCACTCAGATTACCAAACAATATTGAGTTCACGAGTCAGGACAATATTCGAACATTACTTTTAAGAAAACTACAGTGACAAACTAAATGACTTGACAAACTGACTTTTTTATTGAAGCAAGTTACAAAACAATGCTGGTGCACTTTGACATGTTTGATAAGTTTGTATGCATCATAAGTTTGACCTTTTCACTGTTGAACGTCTTTCCTCTTTCAATCATGTTCTTCAGTGGCAGCATCAGACACATTGTGAGACCCTTTGGTGCCTTAAACGATGCAGCAGCTTCACTGTTTCTTTGTCATCTCGTATAGTATATTGCAGCTGCCTAGTGTATCAACGATTGGGTGTTTTGTCTTATCTCTGGCCAGTCAGAGCAACAAGCCAGCATACTTCAAGTGCTGTTCAATCACATCTCAATGTTTTTGAATAGCTTGGTGTCGGCTGGTGTTTTTTAATGGCGTTCGTTTTTTTAATTTAGAATATATATTAACAAATCTCCTATGTGAAAAAAAACTCCTTGAAGTACCGTATGGATTTTTTTGCGTCCTGAGCACAGTAAGTGCAGCCTCTCCCCCAGGAGTGCATCTGCAGCGCACAATAAAAAGTAGGTTTCATTGTGGATGCACCGGACTGCTTCTAAAATGACCATAACAAATAGTATATGTCTGCTGCTTGTTTGATAGCAAAACCCCATAGGAGCATGATAACATGAATGTGCAGTAAATGAGTGTCCATAGTGAAAGCTGCGTAGTACACACAAAAACTTCATTTAAATAAGGCGGCCTGCACCATTTGTGAATAGCACGTGCAATGCTAATAGATTGTTTGCAACACGCCCACTAAATGCAATTTTATAGATTGCACACGCTGTTAAGCTTTTGGTATTTGGATCTTAGTAAATCGGGACCTTAATGCGCACTTCCAACTTATCAGGATGGGTATTTACCAATCAGTAACGGTGCCGGTGCTTAAAAGCTGTAAAACAGTCAGAATTTTTTATATAAATATAACATATATATATATATATATATATATATATATATATATATATATATATATATATATATATATATATAACTTTTATATACAAACCCCGTTTCCATATGAGTTGGGAAATTGTGTTAGATGTAAACGGAATACAATGATTTGCAAATCATTTTCAACCCATATTCAATTGAATGCACTACAAAGACAAGATATTTCATGTTCAAAATCATAAACTTAATTTTTTTTTTGCAAATAATAATTAACTTAGAATTTCATGGCTGCAACACGTGCCAAAGTAGTTGGGAAAGGGCATGTTCACCACTGTGTTACATCACCTTTTTTTTTAACAACACTCGGAACTGAGGAAACTAATTGTTGAAGCTTTGAAAGTGGAATTCTTTCCCATTCTTGTTTTATGTAGAGCTTCAGTCGTTCAACAGTCCGGGGTCTCCACTGTCGTATTTTGCGCTTCATAATGCGCCACACATTTTCGATGGGAGACAGATCTGGAATGCAGGCAGGCCAGGAAAGTACCCGCACTCTTTTTTTACGAAGCCACGCTGTTGTAACACGTGCTGAATGTGGCTTGGCATTGTCTTGCAGCATTAATGGTGCCTTCACAGATGTGTAAGTTACCCATGCCTTGGGCACTAATGCACCACCATACCATCACAGATGCTGGCTTTTCAACTTTGCGTCGATAACAGTCTGGATGGTTCGCTTCCTCTTTGGTCCGGATGACACAATGTCGAATATTTCCAAAAACAATTTGAAATGTGGACTCGTCAGACCACAGAACACTTTTCCACTTTGCATCAGTCCTTCTTAGATGATCTCGGGCCCAGAGAAGCCGGCGGCGTTTCTGGGTGTATTTGATAAATGGCTTTTGCTTTGCATAGTAGAGCTTTAACTTGCACTTACAGATGTAGCAACGAACTGTATTTAGTGACAGTGGTTTTCTGAAGTGTTCCTGAGCCCATGTAGTGATACCTTTTACAGATGTCGGTTTTTGATACAGTGCCGTCTGAAGGATCGAAAGTCACGGTCATTCAATGTTGGTTTCCGGCCATGCCGCTTACGTGGAGTGATTACTCCAGATTCTCTGAACCTTTTGATGATATTATGGACCGTAGATGTTGAAATCCCTAAATTTCTTGCAATTGCACTTTGAGAAACGTTGTTCTTAAACTGTTTGACTATTTGCTCACAAAGTTGTGGACAAAGAGGTGTACCTCACCCCATTCTTTCTTTTGAAAGACTGAGCATTTTTGGGAAAGCTGTTTTTATACCCTATCATGGCACCCACCTGTTCCCAATTAGCCTGCACACCTGTGGGATGTTCCAAATAAGTGTTTGATGAGCATTCCTCAACTTTATCCGTTTTTATTGCCACCTTTCCCAACTTCTTTGTCACGTGTTGCTGGCATCAAATTCTAAAGTTAATGATAATTTGCAAAAAAAAAAATGTTTATCAGTTTGAACATCAAATATGTTGTCTTTGTAGCATATTCAACTGAATATGGGTTGAAAATGAATTGCAAATCATTGTATTCCGTTTATATTTACATCTAACACAATTTCCCAACTCATATGGAAACGGGGTTTGTAGAATGATGTGACTTTCAAGTACCGACAAGTAATTGAAATACTTGAATAGTATCAATATGTCAAATCAGTAATACGTTGAAAAATAAGAAACGAAATCCACAATAAATTGTCATCATAATCGCAGCAAAACCAGCAGCAGTAGAGAACACAGAGAATGTGCAAAAAAACAACTTGCTTGTGTTGTATTGTTGATGCTCACAATTCTGGGATTGGTGTATGTGCTTAGCTCACAGTCACCCTGCTTGGTCCATAATGAGGAAGTGTTGTGGTCGTGTTGTGGCTAGCTACGGCACTTTGGTGCCCTTAGGGCTTCTGCGAGTGTGCAATAAAGTTTAAAAAGAGCGTCAGATTCTGTTTGCTGATTTACAAAACATTACTTGCACATCACCGTCAAGCACATGTTGCAGGTTGCTGAGTCTGCATTCTTTTAGCACCCAAATGAGGCATTGATAGCTACTTCTATTTTCGGTACCAATCCCTAATTACCAGTCAAAATATCAAGTTGGCTCTTTTAAGCTCCATGTTTAACTCAAAAAGTGGGCGAGGCTTCTGCGCCATGCCTGCAAGACAGCTATTCTCTAAAGAAGAAATATTGTCTCGTTTTATAATCTCACAAGATCTCTTCACACCCCAAGTACTGGCTTTTTGTTTAATGTTCAAAGAAGAAGAAAGAAACAAGAAACAATCAGGACTTGCAATGAGCAGGTAAACTACTGTACGATAGCAAAGAGCAGAATCACTACAGACAAAAAATCTGCGTTCGACTTTGCCGCTTTAGGCTGCACAGTCGAGCTCAGATCCACTAAGCTGCGCCTGACACATTCATTCAGACCAAATCAAGCTGCGGAAACAGAAGCTATAGCTTCTATAGCTCATTGCAACATGGCTAATGCCTCAAATATACCTGAAAATGAAGATCCTCCACCATCATTCAGATCTGGCGTGTGGAACCACTTTGGTTTTCGTGTTAAGTTTGACCCTGATGGCAAGCGTGTCGTGGACAAAAATATAATAAACAAAGTATATAAAAAAAAAAAAAAACGGTATGTCGCAAGTGTCACACAACGATAAACTACAACAGTGGAAATACCACAAACATGACAACAGATGTACGCCGACATCACCCGATGCGAAAATAGGTGGAACCAAACAAAAAAACAAGGAGCAACAACACACAAACTACAAACTTTACCCGGGGCACTAAGATGATTCAAACAGGGCTAAGGAAACCGACAGGGCGATTGCTACTTTTATTGCTGTTGACATGCAACTCTTTTCCATCCATCCATCCATTTTCTACCGCTTATTCCCTTTGGGGTCGCGGGGGGCGCTGGAGCCTATCTCAGCTACAATCGGGCGGAAGGCGTTTTACACCCTGGACAAGTCGCCACCTCATCGCAGGGCCAACACAGATAGACAGTCAACATTCACACTCACATTCACACACTAGGGCCAATTTAGTGTTGCCAATCAACCTATCCCCAGGTGCATGTCTTTGGAGGTGGGAGGAAGCCGGAGTACCCGGAGGGAACCCACGCAGTCACGGGGAGGACATGCAAACTCCACTTTTCTGTTGTGGAAATGTCGGGTTTGCTGCGGACACTTGAGTTGAGTTGAGTTGAGTTTGAGTTTATTTCGAACATGCAAGCATACAACATGATACATCACAATTTTCAGTTTCTCTTTTCAACATGTTCGAAAAGGAGTAGGAAGAAGCAGAGCTTATTTAATCCTACCCCTTTTCTTTTACATAACAGTTGCTAAAACTTTTTGTTCACTTCCAGTTCACAATTTATTCACAATATACTCCATAAGTAATCACAATAAAAATAAATAAATAATAATAATTTAATAATAATAATTGGTGAAGTAAGTCATATTTCATATGATGAGATAAGTAAGTTTATTTTGAGAATGAATGAATGAATGGATGGATGAAATAAATTGAGAATGTTTGTCATGGTTCTTGTTCTTTGTACTTTGTAAACACTTTAAGTTTGAAGAGTTTCTTGAAGTGGATCATATTGTTTGATTGCTTTGCTTAATCCATTCCATAATTTAATTCCACATACTGATATACTGAAGGTCTTAAGTGTTGTACGTGCATACAAATGTTTTAAATTACATTTTTCTCTAAGATTATATTTCTCCTCTTTTTGAGAAGAATTGTTGTATATTCTTGGGTAGCAGGTTATAGTTTGCTTTGTGTATAATTTTAGTTTGCAAATTCACTATGTCATGGAATTTCAGTATTTTTGATTCAATAAATAAAGGATTTGTATGTTCTCTATATCCAACATTATGTATTATTCTAACTGATCTTTTTTGTAACACCGTTAGTGAATGAAGTGCACTTTTGTAGTTATTTCCCCATATTTCTACACAGTAACTCAGATATGGTAACACTACTTGAGCCCTGTTACAAGATTCCTTCACAAACCTATTTCACCGATACGGTAGTTCCTGCTTTGTATAATACAGAAGCTCAGTTCGCGACAGCAATGTCCGTTGCACCCCCGTTTACTCTGCTGCTAAAAATCCACCACAAAAGATGGGTGATTAAGTCAGATGTCTGAAGAGTGTTATGTTGATGTTGCAGCAGGTTATTGAGGTGGTGAAGAGTGAGGTATTAAGATGGACGGGGGCAGTAAAGGGGCAGGTTGTTCACAACGCAGTCTGACAGCCTGGGGATACAGACTGTGAGACTTCTGGTGGTACTGGCGTGAATAGATCTATACCTTCTTCCAGAGGGTAGCAGGTTGAAGAGGCCATGTGCTGGGTGGTGCCTGTCTTTCAGGATGGTGCATATTCTCTTTCAAAGCGATTTACATTGGGAAACCCATAATCTACATTTAAACCAGTGTGGGTGGCACTGGGACAAGGGTAAAGTGTCTTGCCTAAGGATGGTGGAAGCTGCAATCGAACCTGGAACCCTCAAGTTGCTGGCACGGCCGTTACACCAATTGAGCCACACGCCGCCCCCAAGTCATTTCTGAAGAAGATGCTCTATTCATCCACATTCAAGCTTCATTCAAGTCATTGAATTTGAGTTGCTTTTTGTCTTGCAGACTGCGGCGGCAGCAGTTGAGTCCTGCTCTGTTTGGGAAGAAGCGATCGGCCCGATTTAGCCCCGAGATTCCAGAGGGGCCGAGCAGCGACGTGGATGACGAAGATGAGCAGCTGCAGCTACAGATCCCTGGATGACACTTATACACACATGCAGAGTTTCCAGCAGAGCAGAATATTGTTGTAGAAAACTTTACCTAAAATAGCGCCATCTTGCTACTACTGTCTGACATGAAAATAGCCATGAAAGGATGGAATTATTTGCATGGCCACTATCAGCCCAGTACATCTTGTGCATTTATGATCGGTCCTGGTTCACAAACCAAATCAGTAGTTGTGAATATGTTTGTTTCTTCAGCAATTATACAAAAGTAACAATTCTGCCTGTTTTGAGACACACATCAGGATAAAAACCCAAATTTAGTTGCTATCCTATCTCAAGGAACACGACATAGGTCAGAGTAGAAGTAGATATTATTAAGAAATACACACTATCCTGCTCCCATTCAGACATTACTGCAATACAAAATTACTGTGCAAAAGTCCTAGGTCAGACAGGATGATTCTGGAGGGTCCAATTCAGCCTTCTCCGTGTATTATTTTCTTACTCAATACTCTTCAAGCAGTTGTGACTTCTAATTGAACTTTGTAGATTTATTTGGCAGGGAAGCAATGGTGCAAATATTATCTCCAGAATTCACAAGCTATTATAAGAAGCTCCAAGGCCTTCACATTAGTAGTCTTGAGGAAAGTATTGCAAAAAGACCAAATTACTTTTGCACAGTACTGCATTCATGTGTATTGATACTAATACTGTTTTTGTTAGTCAAATGATGGTGGTGTTTTGATACTTTCGTAATACTGAATGTGATGTCTAAAAACAAATTGTGCTGTTTTTGTTTTATTTTTTTCATGCACCTCTATAGCTTGTTGAATCATAAATACAGCAACCTACAACAGGAATGAATGCATTTGTTATTGATACATCCTGTATTAGCACTTGTTAAAACTGAAAAAATTGTACTGCATAACTATTATTTTATACTAACATGTCAGAAAATGTGCAACATTCATTCATTTAAAACAGAACTTGATGATATTCAGATTTGATTACAAAGAAACATGTTAATTTTTCTTAATCATTTTAATGTAAAATGATTAGGGTGGACCCATAAAACACTTGTTTTTGTTTTTTAATACTAATGGAAAACATCTGTGATGTTACATACTGAACATATCCATCCATCCATCCATTTTCTACCGCTTATCCCTTTATTGATGTAAAATAATATTCAATAGTGACATTCACTATTGTGACAAATACATGACTTCAGACTTCCCATAACAATTTCAAAGCTAAAAGATAATAGTGATATTTTCCTAGCTAGTTTTTTGGTTGAACTTTAATATTAGATACTCTATTAAAACATTACAAATGTTACATGGGTTTAAAATTAACTTAATAGGAAACATTTGATATGATATTGATATCAGATATCAGTTATTGGGTTATGTCGGCTTGCATCTAAAAGCCAAATCTATAAGCGTTACGAAATAAGTCCTGCAAAGCTGGACAGCCATAACATCTAACGTCCTCCAATAAGCACAGCAAGTTAGTCTTTCCTCCTGTAGGCTTCCAGACGATACAACACAAAGAAATGTCCTTATTTGAACAATATTGCAGTCTAAAAACCCAAATGACCTCTAAAGGCCTTCGTGGCCACATGCATGGACAGCACCTTTTAGCTCTTATTTCCAAAATTGTGTACACTACTGAATTGGGGTCTTATGCCGACATATGGACACTTATACTGCTATCTGGTGGTGTCAGAAGAGTAACATACAATGGAATTTGGGGAAAAAGTGTAAAAATAAACATTTGCATGTCACTACACATGAAGTACATGTTTATGTACTTATGGACTAAGTATATCATATTAAAAGATGATTTTTAGTTTTTATTCGTATTCGTGTCCAATAAGCCTTATTCTACAATAAGCCCAAATAGTAAAGAGAAATAAAAAAAAAGCATGTAAACAAACAGCTTGGGGCCTTAAAAGTTTACATGATAGCTGCATATTACTTCCACATACATTTCCAAGGCAGAAGAGTATTAGAAAGTATCCAGTAACACTTTTGTTCACAATTTTCGACTTGCTGCGTCATGAGCTTAACGTAATGCATTATCGTAGCCACTTGGTGTCACTAAAAATAAATTCCCACTCCACTTCAACCTAAATGCAGTATTACCGACAGTTAATGGAAAATAAGTAGTGCTTTGTCATACCTACCATTGGTCTCTGAGTGGTTCCACTTGACCAACCCTTTTCTTACATTCCACACTATACATGTATATGATTCCTGCTGATATCGGATCAATATCAACCAATACTCAAGGTTCCAATATTGGTATCACATCGGAAATTAAAAAGGATTTTTAAACACTTCAAAGTGTCACCGTGGCTTCTTCTGGGTTAAAACATCCCAATAAACAAACATATTTAAGGGCAGACCAATGACAAGTTTTGATCTTAGTCTGCTAGTGTACTTAACATGTCATACACTTTGGCATCATTTGGACACACCGTAAAGCATTCCAATACATTTTAAAGACATTTTTGAAAGGCCAATTGTAAAATGTTGTGATGTGTGGTTAAGTCATGGGTGACATTTCTGTGAATTTGTGTCAGATTTGAAATACAATATGTACTTGTACAAGCAATAAAACACTACATTTCTACGCCATTTATTGTCCTTGTGCTTCGCCTCTGATGCTGGGACTGGAATCAAAACTGATTAAGGTCTATTCGGTTATGTTTTTATTTTTTTGCCAGATTAAATCGTATCCGTGGCGATTGAACTGATGACAGTGCTTATTCACAATGAGGCTCCTCCAGACACAATGTTACTGAGATGCTAGAAGGATTGGATGGGTAACGTACACATTTGAAACGATACAGGAGCAATTTCAGGGACATGGCAATCGATAGCGGTACTCAACGGTGCCATTTTTTTATAATGTAAATTATTTAATACATTATTTGTTTTCTAATATTTAACACTGAGATAATAATCATAACTGCTGCTGTCACATCATTTTTTTCCTACACTTCTTGAGTCTCATTTGTAAGTACTGTAGACTCTGCATGCAATTGCAATGCCAAGACGTGAGATGGCAGTACTGTATAGGCTACAGTGTGTGGTCAGGAAGTAGTCTTTGCCATTAGGCTAAATGTGCCAGTCTACTAATGTGAATGTACTGCGTTAAGAAATGTGGAAGAGAAGACAAATTTGGAGAACATGGAAGTAATGTCACGATCAAATGCTATGATATGAAAAGGGATAGGATTAAATAAGCTCTGCTTCTTCCTACTCCTTTTTGGACAGGCTGTAATGAAACAACTGGAAATATGTGATGCATTACATTGTATCGCGACGGGGCCTGTGGGTATGATTTTTTTTTTAAATTTCTGACTTTTGACTACTTTTTGACTTTTTTCCCCCCCTTCGTGTGCGACTTTTCTGGGTGTCTTTTGGACATTTTGGGCATTCCAACTATAGGCGAGACTTGTGCGGCGGGCATACTTGCCAACCCCCCCGATTTTCCCGGGAGACTCCCGAATTTCAGTGCCCCTCCCAAAAATCCGCCGAAGATAATTTAGCCACACTAGCTAAACCTTCTGACAACATAGCTGGTAGTGTGAGAGTTAGAGACAGCTAGAGTGGCCTTACTGACATGGACAGAAGGGGCGCCAAATTGCAGAATACACCAATTAAATTAAAATAATAAAAAAAATGCTTGTATAATGAAACACACGCTGTAGACTTATTCAGAACGTTTTCTTTCAGTGAAACAACAAAACATTATTTAGAATCTTTGCGAAGACATGCGCCCCACACCAGCCTAATGCTAGCGTACCGTCAGATGGACGTTGTCGTGTAGCCATGTTATCTTTTCAACTGATAATCTTTTATAATAAAAAATATATCCAAGTTATCGGGTGCGGATTTTACGAGAGTGAAGGAAGGAGGAGGAGGAAAAACGGCCCCAAAGCAGAGCTATGTAAGTAAATATTGTTAATTGACGTAAGCGTCTTGACTATTCACGGACCCTCGCGAGTAGTTGTAAATATATTGCAACTTTTGGTGATTATTTTGTAAATCGTTAGCTTCTTGACTTTTAATTTGGGCCAACGGCAACAGGCTGTTGTTGTTGTTATAATTTCTCATGGACCCCTGCGAGTACACAAACAGGAACCAAGCCCGACGGGTGAACTTCTTAAGTAAACAGAAGGTAGAAGCAACGGAATCTATAGAGACAAAAATTAAAACATGTTTTTGTCACGGCGCGGATTCAAACCCGCTTTTCCTCGGCAGCTGGTGCTGCCGGGACCTCTGCTGGCAGCACACTTGGACACGCCCCTGCTCACACTGAGCACAGCACGCCCATGCAGCGACAAGGCTGCAAGCAATTTCGCATCAGCACACCTGGGCTTGATGAGAGGGAGCAACATAAAAGCCAGCGGACCCAAAAGACCTTCGCCAGAACGTAGCCAATCTTCCTGAGTAAGCATCACGTCTGGCACCACTCCCTCGTTCCTTGCTTGCCTTCTTTGTGCTCTTCCTCGTTCCCGTGTTTGATGTCCCTTGTGTCTTCCACAGTGTCTTCCCTGTTGCCTGTGATCGTGTCCTGCCTCACGACCTCCACCTGGATCTCTGCTTGCCTCCCTCGACCCTTGACATCTGCTTGGACTCGGACATCCTTGCCTCTCTCCAGCCCCCGACTGCTTGCCTCCCTGCTGACTGCCTCTTCGCCTTGCCCCTTGGATTTGACGAACGATTCATACAACACGCACCGACAACACCCCCTGGTAAAACTTACATTGTTAACCCTACACATTGTCTGCACTCATTCACTTGTGGTAGCATACACACCCCACACACTCATCAAGGTTTTCAATAAACCTGATAAACCGCAGTTCTGCCTTGGTGTCGCCTCCTTCCCTTTGCCTGGTGCACAACAGTACGTTCTGGCCAAAAACATGGCGGAACCGGGCGACACCGGCGAGGCCCAGTCCCGATTCCCCAGGACATCCAACCTGTCTATTCTTAGTGCCGTAGTCAATGAGCACCAAGAGCGTTTTTTCGCTCTTGAGGACAATTTGGAGAGAGCTTTCTCCGGACTACACTCTAGGCTGGACTGCCTAATGCCTAGAGTGACTCCCGCTGCAGCAGCCCCGCAGCTTATTTCTCCAACCCGAAGACCTGAAACCTGCAGTCTGGAACGGGAGCCCAAAATTGCCAGTCCTAGACCTTTCGAGGGGGATTTTGAGCTGTGTAGAGGATTTCTTGTTCAGTGCGATCTGATTTTTCAACACCAGCCCTCACGCTATTCCTCTGATGGGGCTAAGATCGCTTTCATTTTTGCCCTGCTCACTGGACCTGCCCTCAAGTGGGCTACGGCTGCCGTGGACAGGACCATGGCATTGAGCTCAGACTACGCTGCCTTCCGTGCTGAATTCCGGGCTGTATTCGACCACCCTAAGGATGGGGGGGACGCCGCTGGACGCCTTCACTCCATCCAGCAGAGACTTCGCTCTGTGGCAGCCTACACCCTGGAATTCCGGACCCTGGCAGCTGACAGCGGTTGGGACGACAGGGCGCTCCAGAGCGCGTTCCGTCGGGGCCTCTCCGAGGAAATTAAGGACGGCCTATTGAGGGACAGACCCACATTCTGCAGAGACCTCATCAAACTAGCACTAATGTTCGACCAGAGACTGACTGAACGTGCTGCTGAGCGAGCTCAGGGAGTCGCGAGGAACAGCCCCAGTTCTCAACTCCTACCCACCTTTGAGGCCCCCGCCGTGCCACTACAGTGTACACCCACCGTGTTGACTGCTTCTGAACCCATGCAGTGGGAAAGGACCCGACTGACCGTTGAGGAGAGAGAGAGAAGGCACCGGCAGCGTCTCTGTCTTTACTGTGGTCTAGCCGGACATATCCTCCGCTATTGTCCGGCGAAACCAAAAGACCAGGCTCACCAGCTGAGGGGATCCTGGTGAGCCATACGTCTTTCCCCCAAGAGAAAGAGAACCCCAATTTCCTGTTGCCCGCTACCCTTGCTTGGGGCTCAAGATCTATTCAAGTAGAGGCATATTTGGACTCAGGAGCCGACGAGAGTCTCATGGACTTCGAGTTCGCCCGACAGATGGGCATTCCCCTGGTCCACTTGGACAAGACTCTTCCTGCCCAAGCCCTGGACGGGCGACCTTTGGGACCCATCAGGTTTCGCACTGAACCCATTTCCTTGACCATTTCGGGAAATCACGTCGAGACCATCAGTCTTTGGATTCTGGAAGCACCTGTTGCCCCGCTGGTCCTGGGTAGGTCTTGGCTCCGTCAACATGACCCCCACGTCTCTTGGACCTCTGGCAGGATCTTGGCTTGGAGCACACTCTGCCATGCTAATTGTCTCAGGTCAGCTTCCCCTCCGGTCCACCGCCCCAGTACCAGTGCTCCTCAGACGGACCTGTCACTAGTACCAGCCTGCTACCATGACCTAGCGGAGGTCTTCAGTAAGGAGCAAGCACAGGGTCTACCCCCACACAGACCTTACGACTGTGCCATTGAGCTTCTCCCAGAGGCTAAATTACCTTCCAGCCGTCTTTATAACCTGTCACTCCCAGAGAAAGAGGCTATGAAGACCTACATCACGGAGGGCCTGGCTTCAGGGATCATCACACCATCGAAGTCTCCACTGGCAGCGGGATTCTTCTTCGTAACCAAGAAGGACGGTTCACTCAGGCCCTGCATAGACTACCGTCACCTCAACAACATTACTATAAAGAACAAGTACCCACTACCGCTGCTTAACTCATCTTTTGAGCCGTTGGCCCCAGCAACTGTCTTCACTAAATTGGATCTCCGCAACGCCTATCACCTTGTGCGGATTAAAGAGGGAGACGAGTGGAAGACGGCGTTCAACACCCACTTAGGGCACTTCGAGTACCGAGTCATGCCCTTTGGACTCACAAACGCCCCAGCCGTTTTTCAGGCCCTCGTGAATGACATTTTGCGTGACATGCTGGATTTTTTCGTCGTTGTTTACCTTGATGACATTTTGATTTTTTCCCATAGTATGGCTGAACACCAGCATCATGTTCGACTCGTGCTCCAGAGACTTCTGGAGAACCGCCTGTTCGTCAAAGCCGAGAAGTGCAGCTTTCATACCTCTTCTGTCGAATTCCTTGGTTTTGTGGTCGAGAAGGGGCACATCAGAGCCGACCCCAAGAAGGTGGATGCTGTGGTAGAGTGGCCTCAGCCAACCTCCAGAACTGAGTTGCGGTGGTTTCTCGGCTTCGCTGGGTGCTACCGACGCTTCATCCGGGACTTCAGCCAGATTGCCGCACCACTCCATGCCCTCACTTCACCGAAGGGCTCGTTTGTTTGGTCTCATAAGGCCAACAACGCCTTTGAGGACCTAAAGAGGAGCTTCATCTCCACCCCTGTCCTTGTCCACCCTGACTTGGATGTTGCCTTTCTTGTGGAGGTGGACGCTTCCGACTCCGGGATTGGTGCTATTCTTTCCCAACGGTCAAAGATTGATAATCTGATTCACCCCGTTGCCTTCTTTTCCAGACGTTTGTCCCTGGCAGAGCGGAACTACGACGCCGGGAATAGAGAGTTGTTAGCGGTCCACGAGGCTCTTGCAGAATGGAGACATTGGCTGGAGGGGGCCCGTCACCAGTTCCAGATTCTGACCGACCACAGTAATCTCCTCCACATCCGCTCCGCCAGGAGGCTGAACAATCGACAGGCAAGATGGCAACAATTCTTCTCTCGCTTTGACTATTTTCTATCTTTTAGACCCGGGTCGAAAAACGCTAAGGCGGACGCTCTCTCCAGAGTCTTTATGGAAGAACCTTCCGAGCGTTCAGTGGACATTCCCATCCTCCCTCCCTCTCGCATCGTGGGGATGGTTTCGTGGAAAGTGGAGGAACTCGTAAAGTCGGCGCTGCGCTCCAATCCAGGACCTGGAGGTGGACCCCCCAACAGACTTTTTGTCCATCAGGAACTGCGATCCAGAGTCCTGCATTGGGTCCACACTAGTCTGTTCTCGTGCCATCCTGGTTTCCAACGAACCCTGTCTCTACTGCGAAGACGCTTCTGGTGGCCATCCATGGCCAAGGATACACGTGAGTTCATCGCAGCATGTTCTACTTGTGCCCGCAGCAAGGCCTCTCACAGACCTCTGGCTGGTCTCCTCCACCCGCTTCCTATTCCTGCCCGCCCTTGGTCACACATCGCCTTGGATTTCATCACGGGATTTCCTGCCTCCAAAGGTAACACTACTATTCTAACCATTGTGGACCGCTTCTCCAAAGCAGCCCATTTCATCCCGCTGCGCAAACTACCTTCTGCTTCGGAGACGGCTGACCTCCTCACTCTACACGTCATCAAGCTGCATGGTATCCCGGTAGACATCGTCTCTGATCGGGGTCCCCAGTTTTCTTCTCAAGTCTGGAGAGCCTTTTGTAAGGGGATTGGGGCCTCGGTCAGTCTCACTTCGGGATACCACCCCCAGAGCAACGGGCAGGCTGAAAGGGCAAACCAGAGCGTGGAGACCATGCTCCGTTGCGTGGCCAGTAAGAAGCCCACAACCTGGTGCAAGTTCCTCCCTTGGGTGGAGTATTCGTACAACTCCTTGAAGAGCTCCGCTACCGGTATGTCACCATTCGAATGTTCATTGGGCTATCAACCCCCCTTGTTTCCCCAGTAAGAACAAGAGATAGCTGTGCCCTCGACTAAGGCCCATATCAGGAAATGTCAGAGGGTGTGGAGAGCAGCTCGAGCAGCCTTGGAGAGAGCTTCGGCTAAAATGTGCCGCAATGCCAACCGTCATCGCGTTCCGGCTCCATCCTATCGCCCGGGACAGCAAGTATTGTTACTGGCTAAGGACCTAAATCTCCAGGTACCATCCAAGAAATTAGCACCACGCTATGTCGGTCCATTTCCCATCATCTCTATCATTAACCCCGTATCTGTCAAACTGGCTCTCCCACCCTCGGTCAAGAGACACTCAGTGGTACATGTGTCCCAGATAAAACCGGTAGCGGAGAGCACTCTGTCCCCTCCTGTCCCTGCCCCCCCTCCCTCTAGGTTCCTGGAAAACGGGGACCAGGTTTGGACCGTCAAAGAGATCCTCAAGGTCCGTCGACAGGGTAGGGGGCTTCTTTATCTAGTCGACTGGGAGGGTTTTGGACCGGAGGACAGATCTTGGGTGCCGGCCTCCTACCTTGCCGACCCCTCTCTTTTAGAGGATTTCTACCGTGCCAATCCTGATGCTCCCCGGCGCTCGTCGGGTGCCTCGCCTAGGTGGGGGGGTACTGTCACGGCGCGGATTCAAACCCGCTTTTCCTCGGCAGCACCAGCTGCCGAGAACTCTGCTGGCAGCACACTTGGACACGCCCCTGCTCACACTGAGCACAGCACGCCCATGCAGCGACAAGGCTGCAAGCAATTTCGCATCAGCACACCTGGGCCTGATGAGAGGGAGCAACATAAAAGCCAGCGGACCCAAAGGACCTTCGCCAGAACGTAGCCAATCTTCCTGAGTAAGCATCACGTCTGGCACCACTCCCTCGTTCCTTGCTCGCCTTCTTTGTGCTCTTCCTCGTTCCCGTGTTTGATGTCCCTTGTGTCTTCCACAGTGTCTTCCCTGTTGCCTGTGATCGTGTCCTGCCTCACGACCTCCACCTGGATCTCTGCTTGCCTCCCTCGACCCTTGACATCTGCTTGGACTCGGACATCCTTGCCTCTCTCCAGCCCCCGACTGCTTGCCTCCCTGCTGACTGCCTCTTCGCCTTGCCCCTTGGATTTGACGAACGATTCATACAACACGCACCGACAACACCCCCTGGTAAAACTTACATTGTTAACCCTACACATTGTCTGCACTCATTCACTTGTGGTAGCATACACACCCCACACACTCATCAAGGTTTTCAATAAACCTGATAAACCGCAGTTCTGCCTTGGTGTCGCCTCCTTCCCTTTGCCTGGTGCACAACAGTTTTCTAATAATAATGAATTTAGAGCAAAGTCCACTCTGGCCTGGGGCGTCAAATAGAGCAGTGGTTCTCAAACTTCTTACCCAGGACCACCTCAGAAAAAACTCAAGTGCCACCATGATGACCAACATTAAAATACAGTAGGGTAGTAGGCCAAAGCATTCATTAAAAACAAGGCAGGGATTTTATTCAACAAATATCTTGAATATTTTTGGCCACTGTAACATTACAAACAGTTTGAACAGTGACACTGTGTTTGAATAAAGGAAAATAACAATGATAACAATGTAATGTTTTTTTTTTTAAATGCAGCCGTCGCGATGTGAAGTCGGACTTGCAGTAAACCAAACGAGAGAGACTAACAAGAACAAAGTCAGACTTTTATTCATCGATATTTAGCGAACATACTCTACTTCGGGTTTAAACGTAATTAAAAAAAAATTAAATGTGATTTGTATTAAAATGGTTTACAGTGTGTACTTTTGATGCTGTTTCCCAGGTGAAAGCACAAACATTGAAATGGTCATGTACTATTTGTATGATAAGAAGAAGAAGTGGTCAGCAGTGCCACATATGAGACATAATACTGTTTTTTGTTTGTTGTTGTTAACAGAATGATACTATTATGCCTTTGAAAAATACCGGTACGTTTTTTTTTTTTTTTACTCGCATGCTGCCGTGCGAAGGCGGCGTAAAAAGCCGAGGCACATGATGTTGAGTGTGTCAAAACGCACCCACAAAGCGCATACAAGCCAAGACAGCATGAAGAGGAATAAAAGGCCTCGTCTACTGGTTAATAAAGAGGGTGCGTGAAGTACAATATGGAGGTGTTTGGGCTTCAAAACTACCAATAAAGGTGACGCTTTGAACAGGACAGTGCTGTAAGTGCCGATACCCTAATATATATACAGATGTTCATGTACAGTATACATAGCACAGAGTCAGCTAAAAGAGATGATGACAATGGTGAGGCTTTTTATGCCACCCCTGTCCTCTGAACGGGGCTGGATCATTTTGCGGGAAACATGTTGCATAGAGGGGCAGCACGGTGGAAGAGGGGTTAGTGCATCTGCCTCACAATACGAAGGTCCTGAGTAGTCCTGAGTTCAATCCCGGGCTCGGGATCTTTCTGTGTGGAGTTTGCATGTTCTCCCCGTGACTGCGTGGGTTCCCTCCGGGTACTCCGGCTTCCTCCCACCTCCAAAGACATGCACCTGGGGATAGGTTGATTGGCAACACTAAATTGGCCCTAGTGTGTGAATGTGAGTTTGAATGTTGTCTGTCTATCTGTGTTGGCCCTGCGATGAGGTGGCGACTTGTCCAGGGTGTACCTTGCCTTTCGCCCGATTGTAGCTGAGATAGGGTCCAGCGTCCCCCGCTACCCCGAAGGGAATAACCCACACAGCAAAAAGACTCCGCGGCGGATCCCCCGCGGAGGTATCACGCTTTCCGGAACGGACCCGCGAAACATACTCGTATCGGCGTCCACTTGCTCTCAGGAATGGACCCGCCGTGGCACCGAGCTGGATCCGCTCCACATCCATGATCAAAACCTGCCGCGGACCAGCAACGGACTCATAAAAACCCTGGCTCATCTGGCCCGGGTCCGTTTTGGACCCGTTTATCTTATTTTCAAAATCCCTTCTGTTCTTGCTGTAGGATAAAATAGGAAACTAAAAAATTCACTAGGCCCTACTGCAGCAATATAGGCTTACATATGCATTGCCTTGTATTTTTAAACTAACAATATTGTCAATAGGCAGAAACAGAAAATGGTCAATTCACTCTATAAAAGTAAATATATAATATATAAATATATATAAATAGTAAATATAGTAAATATACATATTTAATCTATTAGGCTACAACTTCAACGAAATGCTGCTCCATGCACAGCTAACATGTCAGAAAATGAATAACTGGTGAATGACAAGAAGTTCAATAAAAGGTTGTTTAATTGATACATTTCTATTCCTCCTGAGGAGGGGGAGGAGGGACTCGTCTCCTGGTTGCCCGATCCGCCGCCAGGTTGAACCACCTGATGGCGTGTTTGGTGACCTCAGCGTCCGTGGCTGACCTTGTCACCACATTTTTTCTCACAGCACCTGTAATCAAACAAGATTACAAGACAGATATGCTTATGTTTATGGTATGTAGCATCCAAAGCCAAGTATGCTTACACGATACAAAATATCCCATCCATCCATCTTCTTCCGCTTATCCGAGGTCGGGTCGCGGGGGCAGCAGCCTAAGCAGGGAAGCCGAGACTTCCCTCTCCCCAGCCACTTCGTCCAGCTCCTCCTGGGGGATCCCGAGGCGTTCCCAGGCCAGCCGGGAGAGATAGTCTTCCCAACGTGTCCTGGGTCTTCCCCGTGGCCTCCTACCGGTCGGACGTGCCCGAAACACCTCCCTAGATGTATACAATATATAACAAATCCCAATTACCATGTACAATATTACAGTATATGTAACAGCTGTGAAGAGTAAAATTGGAAGGAAAAAAAATTCAAATTGTGTGTTTCAGCTAGATTGTTGGAAAGTATCATTAGTAACCAGCAAAATATATTTTTTAGAATCAAATAATATTTTATCTTTGTTCCAATCTGGTTTCACAAAACAGCACAGGACTGTTATAGCTGCCCTAAATGATTTAACTGAGACTCTGGATGGCAAAAAAAATATCGTGTCGCTCTTTTTATTGATTTGTCAAAGGCATTTGACACAATAGACAGCCTGTTAATTCAAGTTCTACATCACATTGGATTGTCTAAACGTGCAGATTTTTCCAGGAGAACACGATGTGAACAGGTGGCAAACCACCTTTTCATTTCTGGACATTACAAATGGGTTCCACAAGGTTCAGTGCTGGGGCCAATTGTATTTTCTATCCACAATGTGGCATCTAGGGCATTCACATTCACATTACTGTACATTTATCTACAAAGTAGATAGAAAATAAAATGGGCACTGAACCTTGTGTCAAACGTACGGCCAGATCAGGCTTGCCAACAGGTTTTATCCGGCCCACGAGATGAGTTTGCTAAGTATAAAAATGAGCTGACATTTTTGAAGGAAAGAAACAGCAGTCCTAAATGTGTCCACTGGATGACGGAATAGAAATTATTTGTATTCCCTTCCACAAGAGCACACATGACTTCAGAGGGGGCGGAGCTATTGTCGTGTTAAAATTGCAGAATAGAGGCAACACTTCCGTGTTTGGACACAACCTACTTACGCTGCTTGTTAGTGATAGGATACACAATGTGGATTGTTACGTTTATGCCTTGATTGTCAGAGATGTTAATGGTAATGCAACCTGTGACACCCCCCCAAAAATGCATCTATATTTTGATAATCTGTACATATGGGCGTACATAAATATGCAACATGAATCCCCCTTCTAACTTAATTGATGAAATGAGTCCAAATTCACAAGTTTTGTTGTAGATGATCCTACATAAGTACGGAATAAACCACATGATGTTAGTACATCAGTTGAGGAAAATGAGTAAATTACATTAATAACATCTTGTAATATGATTGATATTATTCATTCGCCAATGGGAGCATTTTAAACATTGCCAGACTCGATTTCACTTATTTGACTGATAAAAATTATCACATCATTTATTCAGAAAGTATAAATTGCGACAAAATATAGTAGAATACTATTAATCGCAACATGTAAGTGTAAAAAACAACATAATGATTTGTACATTTTCAGTATGTGCTTAGTCTATTTTTTTTTTAAAGAAAACAATCTGAAGTTCTTTATTTTTAAGTCATCATGCCAGGTCTTTACCAGTCCGGCCGATTTAGGAATAGATTTTCCTCCATGTAGTCCTTAAACTACAATGAGTTTGACACCCCTGATCTCCATAAATAATCTTTGTAACAATGTTTAAAATGTAATGTATCATGCAGACAACATTATTTGTTGCTGTTCAACTTCGTTCACTCAGGCTCTTGATTGTTTACAAGATTACTACTAATTCTAACTTTGTGTGTTTGTTGTTCGCACTCATGCTGATTAAGTTCACACAGCTGTTTTCACACATGATCAGCAAAATGTTGTTTGGATTGCTCCATGCTGTGCTATGGAGCAATGTAACTTAAATGGTCATTGACTGACATTAGTCACATTGTGTGCAGTGCATTAACTTAAATGCTATGAAAGAAATATTCCGAGACGTCGTAATTTGGAGACGCTGCAGTAAACCAAAACGAGAGGGACTAACGGGTACAAAGTAAAATGATCAAAGTAAATACTGACAATACATACAATAACTAAATAAAAGCAAAGACTCCTGTTTTTTGGGCGACGGGGTTTAAATCCACCTGCGTCCAGGGACGTTTTCCCTAAATTTGCAAATATGTACAAAAATGCTAACAACATACTGTGGACATTTTTTTTTATCTAATCACTTACATTGATCATATATACTTATTACCCTTAGTATTGACACCGCTGATATGAGGCTCAATAGACCTTATTACCTCGAGTGCTCTGTTGTTTGTGTAGTAGTATATTATTATTATTATTATTAGTCATATTATTATTCCACCCATTTGTTAATGTGAACTAAGCACTTATTATTCTGTTGTTTCAAGCTCGCTTAGCAGTTACCAAGTTTCTTGTTGCCTACTGCTCTCTTGCTTGATGTGTCATGGTTTTTGGTTAGGTTACTTTATTATTACCTGAAGGTAAAAATTTTTTGCAGCCAGCAAGATAAGGACATACAGTAAGTAAGTGATTAAATCTTAGACATGTTATACAAATACCCACTGCACTGTAAGCCACACAAATATTTGGTAAGATTATAAATTGTAAATGTTCTCAAAGTTTCCCTTAAAAAAAGGATAGTATATAAAATCACAATTGGATAGATTTGGGACAAGCCAGAATAGAATACTATAAATAAAATAATAAATTACACAAAATCAAATATGAGCAAAATATGACTACAACTTTAGTTCTATTATGGCAGCTGGGACAAAACTGCATCTGCACCGTTTTTGTTTTGCCTCTTGGGCCTAAAAACCTCCGTTCGGAGGGGAAAAGCTGAAAATGGCTGAGTAAGGAGACACATCAGTTAAAATGGAGGAAGCTATCCGCTTTACCGTTTTTTTCTATAGGATGGCTGGAGACTCACCAATTCGTTTGTTTGACAGTTTAACAATTTCATTGAGAGAATTATTGTTCTTTAGTGACAGGAGACCAAACGATGAGTCCAGGGAGAAAGACAGCACAGATTCTATAAATAAAATATGACCAAGAGTTTTCTCAAACAGTATACATGTTAGTGAGCCTTCTTACACACCACATCACAAATAGCTTCCAAGTTCAGTTTTTCATCATTTGTAGTTTGCACATTTTCAATGACCTGTTTTTTAATTATAGTTGTTCGAACGTGACAAGCGGTAGAAAATGGATGGATGGATGGATGGTTCACGTGTTCTCTTTTCAAAGTCAATTAACATGTCTTTTGTTTTTGATATGTTCAACAGGAGGTAAGACTCATCACACAATAATTGGGCTGTGACTGTCTTAATCTTCATTTAACAAACCATAACTAGCATATTCTATTATTGTTCTGTTGTCATTTGTACACACTTTTGTGTGCAACATAAACAAGTGGGGAGACAACATACAAACTTGTGGTTGTTCGGATCTTCCCTTTTTAAGGGCCAAATCCTCCAAGGTTCTTCGTTTAAATGACAGGTCTGAATAAGGTGAGGAGACTAGAAATGAAGATTAACAGTTTATTAAGTAAGTACAAACAGTAGCAATACCAGCGCTGGTGAGAAGGCCGTGCCCTAAAAGGTGCGACGCACTCTCTCCAGTAGATGGTCCCTTACACGTATGCTTTTGTTCACCATGCTGCCCCTCTCTGGCGGAGTTGTTTGGGCGTTGTCCATCGAAACCTATGCGTGTGTTTTGACATACACACACACGTCCACTCTCACTTTGCCTCGTTTCTGGCACCTCTTCTCACCATCAAAAGCCAATAATATACAGTATGTGTATTGCATACTTGCCAACCTTCAGACCTCCGAATTCGGGAGATGGGGGGCGTGGTTGCGGGTGCGGGATTGGGGGGGCGGGGTTGAGGTGCAGGCAGCATACCCCTTCTCCTTCGAGCTTTTCTGGATGAAATGAAATTCTTTTTTCCAATCAATTTGGAACTTGCAAGCGTATTTCTTCTTCTTACTCGTCGTCGCCATGTCTCTTCTTTGTTCTTCTGCTTCGTCTCCTTCTTGTTGTGTGTGCAGTTGTGCACTGAGCTCCAAAAGCCGTTGATGTTATTGTAGCGTCCCGGAAGAGTTAATGCTGCAAGAGATTCTGGGTATTTGTTCTGTTGTGTTTATGTTGTGTTACGGTGCGGATGTTCTCCCGAAATGTGTTTGTCATTCTTGTTTGGTGTGGGTTCACAGTGTGGCGCATATTAGTAACAGTGTTAAAGTTGTTTATACGGCCACCCTCAGTGTGACATGTATGGCTGTTGACCAAGTATGCATAGCGTTATCAATAAACCAGTTAAGAAATCATACCATGTGTCAGCATTTCTTGACATCTTCGAGTTAAGACCATTGTTAAACCCGTCCAATGCTACATTATTATGTGACTGGGCCGGTAAGCTGTTTAATGGAGGAAAAGCGTACGCCTGGACAGCATGCGGCTGTTAAGGGGTGAAGGTTTCAGGTGAGAGAGGACGTTAAAGGCAGTGTCTTTAAGGCACGCCCCCAATATTGTTGTCCAGGTGGAAATCGGGAGAAATTCGGGAGAATGGTTTCCCCGGGAGATTTTCGGGAAGGGCACTGAAATTCGGGAGTCTCCCGGGAAAATCGGGAGGGTTGGCAAGTATGGTGTATTGGCATGGTGAACCAGTAGAAGTACCTTTCCTAACAGACAAGGTAGCCGTACTATTTACCCTGACTTCCTGGGTTCTGTTTGTTGAAAAAGCAAAGATCCAGCCTAAAAAATTATTGGTCAAATTAAAATGCTCAGTTAACCTTTTAATCAGTATAGGCTGGATCGTGTTAAAAGCCAAAGAAAAGTATTTTTAAAAGCCAAAGAAACGTTTTTTTTAAAGCATATCTAAGAAGGTTAGCTTGGCATCTTCCACATATGTGGGTTCCACATGCAGAATGCAAAGGATCTAATTCTGTTTGAGTTTGCTTTAAAATCTCAACATTGATCATCTTCTCTGAAACCTTCACAGCAATGAATGTCAAAGCCACTTAACTTATTCTCCTTCTATGCCACATCAATATGGAATGCACTCACAACTGGTGTAAAAGATAGTGCATCTCTACCCTCCTTTAAAACCGCACTAAAAGAACACCTCCAGGCAACTACAACCCTAGACTAACACCCTCCCCCCAACACATCCCACCTCCCCGGATTGTAAATAATCAAATGTAAATAATCAAATGTATATACTTGTTCTTATGCTTTCTGAGCTCACTATGGTCACTGCTCGCTGTACATATCCTATGAAGTCTGACCTACACTGTTTCAATGTCCATTTCTCAGATGATATAATTGTTGATGACTGAAGTGCTGATATCAACCAAACCTAACCCCCTTGCCCCAACCCCCTCCACATCCCTCCCCCCGGATTGTAAATAATGTAAATAATTCAATGTATATACTCTGATGATTAACTTGTGTGATGACTGTATTATGCTGATAGTATACCATGAATTGATCAACATGGACCCTGACTTAAACAAGTTGAAAAACTTATTCGGGTGTTACCATTTATTGGTCAATTGTACGGAATATGTACTGTACTGTGCAATCTACTAATAAAAGTCTCAATCAATCAATCAATCAATCCACTGGTCTATCATCTTTTAACATTTTTGCCCTGATGGATCTGCAGACAGGAATCGCAACAGCATCTTTCCAAAGTCTAGGGACATGTTGTGTCTGAAGGGAGAAAATACAGGACCCAATTCTTTAGCACATGTTCTAAGTACAACATAAAACATGAAGAGACATCACTTGCTGTCCAGATGGTCTTTAAAGGACTCAGTAAACAAGTCCCAATCAGGGCAGTCGTAACACCCCTGCAAACAGAGAGCCTTCGTTATTGCTTTCTCTTTTTTTCATTGCAGATTAGTACATGGGCAGAAGGTATACACAGTTATGTTCAGCTAAACCCAGGAGTGAGAGTGCCAGAGATTTCTATGCAATCTTTACTGACTCTCAACACAGATCCAGTGTTTTGTCCTGTTTGGTTGGACAGGTGACATACTGGTAGGTGTTTCTGAGAGTTCTGAGACGTGGAGAAAATTACCCAGGATAAAGTTTGGTGCATCTGTTGAGATGGAATGTAATTCCTGCTCTTTGTCAATGACAGTGCTGGAGGCCAGTGCAGCGTCTGCCTTTGGATGAATATACACAGTGGTGATAAAAAGTTGAGGAAACTGACAAGGCAGGTAGAAGGGGCGCAGGTGTACAGATAAAAGTTTAACATGTGGAGTACAGACGTTCTTTCACAGTCACAGCGCTGCAATAGCATTTGTTGACGTACAAGCAGACCGCGCCTCCTTGGGTCTTCCCTGTTGTCATCCGTCCAGCCCCAAAGCCATCAGAACACTGTTTTCACAAGTGTAGTCTCGATTGTTCCACTTCTTTTTATTGTTCTTTTTAACATTGTTTGTTTTGTATAATAGTAGCTAAAGCTACTAATGCACATGCTTGTGTGTAATGTATGGGCATAGTTTATCTAATTACGTGCTAAAAGCCTTAAGAGGGCAGGACCTCGACAACACTCTGGGAAGTGAGCGCTTTCAAAACATCCCTGTAAAGGTTGCAAACATCCCCTTTAATGTAAGTAAGTATAAAAAGCCCATACGCCTGTGCAATAGGTGGCGGTGTGCATCTTTTGGCCGCAACTGCCATTAAACTAAAAAAACGATCATTTTTTGTGGTCAACAGTAAAAATGATTACACTTTTAGCGAGATCAGGACTCAGAGCTATGTAAGTAATGAAAAGTTTCTTAAACATCACCAACCATCGACTATCACCAAAACATAAAATAATAGCAACCAGAGTTAAACATTTAAAACTCCCAATGGCCAGTCAACGCCTGAAACTCGCCCTCTTTCTGGTCCGACAATGTAAGTAAGCTACGCCCTAGAACTCATGCACACAGCAAAAAAAAAAACAAACAAAAAAAAAAACCCACCATCGACTACAGTCAGCGGTTTGTGGTCGAGGGTTAGAGGGGCTGTTTGCAAGTTTTACACGGATGCCAGACAGGGAGGGGTGAGTGACAAGCCCAAACACCAGATATATGCCTCAGATCGACAAGCAATTTTCATTCAATATTGTCACGTTCAAACACAGGACATCTGTTAAACAAGACAAAAGGCAAGGAATCAAACAGAGACAGAATTCAATTTGGACTCAATATTGAGGAAAGACATGGCCGCTGCACTCTCTGTACAGTCCTGCACCACGCTCTGACGAAGAAGGTTCTCGTCTCCTCTTTTAATTCAGATGTTCCATGTTCACGCACCAACATATGTCACAATAGGAATGGGGAGGTATGTAAAACAGTCATTGTTTTCGGTCGCTTTGAAGTCCAAGAAGAGGACTTCTCGGGCTTGGGCTCTTCCTGGATCCAGCTGGGGCAGGTGTTGGAGGACAATGGACAACCCCTCCCGTCTCCTGACCACAGTGACTTCAAGGGGGGCAGCGGGTCGTAAACAGCGTTGACCAAATAGTTAAAAGAGAGTTTGTGAATTACTTCAAAGAGAGTTCGTTTAACACTTCAAAGAGAGTTCCTCCAGGAGTTGAGCACATCCTGCCATCTGTCCGTGCTGAAATCACAGTGGCGTTTCACGAGCATTCATCCTCTTGTTAGGCCTCGAAATACAGCATTCATAATACAACATTTCTTTTGTGATAACTTACAAACAATTATTCCAACATTTCCCCCCTGTTTATCGCAAAAACGTTCCCATAATCTCCTTATCCCTAATAACTTATTCTTGCAATTTTCAGTTAATGGTTAATTTCCTTACGACAAAGTTATGTTTACACTCAGAGTTCAACATCAATTTTTCTCATTGTTACTCGGGTCTGGAAACAGATCAGGAACACCATCCAGGTAGGTATCCCCATCATCAGATTCATCTTCCTTATCGTCCGCCAGGAAGTGCATCTGAACAGCTTTATCATCTGCTGGGCTAATCGCTGTGGTAATCAGACGGTTAAGCAGGGAACGCAGACAGGGAATACAACAACATCCACACAACGTCAGTATTGCTACAAACACGGCCATAGATACTAGAATTGATGATACCAAAGACTTGTATTTGCCGAAACCGTCCATCCACCCATCCCACATAGATGCATCTATGCCTGAGTGCTCTTTCATTTTACCGTTGAGGGTGCGAAGGCCTTCCAGTGCTTTGGTCAGGCTACCTTCTGCGTCGGTGTTGTTTGGTATGAACGTGCAACACTGTTCACCAAATATTGCGCACACACCCCCTCTTTCCGCTAACAACATGTCTAGCGCCATACGGTTTTGAAAGGCCATAAGGAAGGTGGCGGCGTTGACCAGCGACTGCTTCAAGTCCGGCCTGTGTCCAATTTCCCAATCTCTGTACGTTGTAGTGGACATTTATTTATTCTGTCAACATTCTTGTTAATCGTACACCACCAGTAGACGGATGATTCAAATTCAGCTGCTATTTGATTTACCAATTTATAGTCGTCAGATACACCTCTTGGACACCCATCAATATAAGTTGGATCTACAACACTTTGCCAGTTTACATCATGTCTAATTATTTTCCAATGTTCAGATATCAAACTGTTCAGGCGTGTTAACAATTCTTGTACAAATATTGATACTTTTACTATGTGTATGCAGTTATCTGATGATACGTTTCCTAACTGTTGTACAGAGTCTTGCATGTTAATGCAGGTATAATTAGCTTTTTTCACATATTTATCAAATATTGGTTTCTGTTTTGTCTCTTTAGCTACAGGGTCAATTTTGTTTTGCTCATTACTTCAATTCAACTTTTTTTGACTCATCTTGAGTAATTGTCTGGGGTTATACATACAACACAATCAGTTTTTGTAGCCTTTCCCACTTGCTCCGCCATAAGGAACAAATTAATTACCAAAACAGGAACCAATTATTATCAAACTTTGACACACCATCAAATGGTATGCTTACAACTTTGTCACAGTGGAATTTGTAGTGTGCTAGTTAACATGTCCCTTTGATAACACAAATACAATTCCAAATACTTTTTATTTATTTATTATATGACCTTTTTAAATACAATCCCAAATACTTTTTCCCATTACTGTTTTTCTGGCATGGGTTTTCTGGCATTTTTTTTTTCACTAATGGGGTTACTCCGAATCCTCCCATTGCCCGTCTTCTAATACGACCTCCCCTGTGAGTGTATTTTACTTCTTGATTCTGCCAGTGGTTTGGGTTTACTATGGGTGCAGTATCATTTTGTTTCCTGAGTTCTACATTTTCCTCAGATTCCCAAGTGAACCATATTAGGGGGGGCAGGGCCGACCAGTACCAATATCGTTAACCCATATGTTTATGGACCGTCTGAGCCATTGGGGTGTCATTTCTGCTGATTCACTCCTCTACCAAGGTCAGTGGTTTGGCTCAACTCTAGTCATCGTGTGCGTCCACACTATTACCAGACTTTGCTTCCCTTTCCTTATTGGATGATTCAACAGAAATTACCTTTTTACAATGTACTGAGTGTACCCAGGTTGGTCTTTCCACTATCTTTCAAATGGTGTTAGTCCTGTTGTACTTGTAATGTTAATGTACATTTTTACTAAATATTTGCATAATGCTTTTGCTACTGTCAGCACATCTGCTTTTCCTTTAGGAAATATTTCTAACTACTTTGAAAATGCATCTACTATGACCAGACAATAATGTTTTCCTTCACTCTTATTTAGTTAATTGCATAGATGTTTTATACAAAAATTTTTTATAAGAATTAAACTATAGGAAGTATAGTACTTCTGTATAAGGGCATTCATATCCCTCCTGTTGAGCCATGAGTTCAACCTTGGCTCAATATTGCTGCTCACTTATACCGATTTTTCTTTGTAAGATTGGTTTATTGTCTGGACATACAAAGATGTCTTTTTTGTTCAACATCATCCTCATAATTTCTTTGTATTCCTTTCATTGCTTGTCTCAATATATTGGTCAACTTGTTTTTGTAGTTCTTACAGCGTTTTTCAGCATTCTCTGTTCTTGATTTGATAAACGCCTTACAAAGTCTATTTTTCTTTTTACATGCATTTTTCAAACTGTTTATCATCCAAGGTGCATTATTTTGCCTTTGTTTAGATCTGCATGGAACCTCAGGACAATGTTTGTTATACAGAGTAATATAATGTTTACGAAAAGAATCATAGACCGTGTTTATATCGTCTGTATACACCTCTTCCCACTCTTGTTTTAATAGGTCATACCTGAAGTTGTTAATATGATTGACACTTCTTTTCCTCTTAAATATTTGATGATATGCTCTTTTAGGGAATTGATAGTCAAATATTGCAAATATAGGCAGATGATCACTTATGTCATTTATCACTAACCCAGTAGTGATGTGAATCCCTAAAACATTTGTAAAGATTTTGTCTATTAAGGTTGCACTAGTTGTGGTTATTCTACTAGGCTTTGTAATTAATGGGTACAGCCCTTTTTCATATAATATCTCTACAAAATCTGATGTTTGTTTATGTGAATCTACCTTTAGAAGATCAATATTATAATCTCCACAAATTACGATAGTCCTATTTTTATTTAGACCATTAATCATTTCCTCTAATTTATCCATAAAGATTTCCACTTTTGATCCTGGTTTTCTATATACACATGTAACAACAATGTTTCTGTTTTGTTCTAATTCTATCTCAACAGCTACACACCCCATTAACACATGTATGGCCATTATCATACATTTAACTGGTCTGCATTTAGTTCATTATATACATAGAGGGCCACCCCTCCTCCAGTCCTATTGTCTCTGCTAGTGACATACAGATCATAGTCCTTTAATTTCAGATCAACCTCCTTGCCTTTCTTTATCCATGTTTTAGATAAAGCAATTACCTTAAATCTACCTTTAAGCGACTCCAAAACATTTTTGATTTTAGAAAAGTGTTTTGGTAGACTTCTACAATTAAAATGAATCAAAGAAAATGTATTTTCTATGCCTACGTCATCAAGTTGTTCCTCAGTATAATATTGGAAGAATCCTTGATATGCTTAAATATATGAGTCTTTGGATGCACTTCATTATCAAAATCAAATGTGTATCCATTTATCTTTCTCTTTTGGAGTACTTTGTTGTTGCATATCTTTTAGTACATCATTATTCATGTCACTAGTTTGTAGTTTGAAATTTGTATTTCCTTTTCTGTTGCTTGTTTTGCTGTTTTGTCAGCAAACACATTTCCTATTGATACTGTATCTGTTCCTTTGGTGTGTGTCGCACATTTGCATATTCCTATTTTAGTTGGTAGCTGTACTGCTTCTATTAATTCTTTTTTCTCTCTCTTTTTTTATTTATTTATTTTTTTATTTATTTTTTTAATCAGTTCTCCAATGTGATTTTCCTGTTGACTTTATCATTCCTATATTTTGGCTATCTTTATATATATTGTGACCTTTTGATATTTCATTACTTTACATGCTTCTATTAGTGCTTCTAGTTCTGCCGCTTGCATTGAGCAATTTGATGGTCATTTCATAGCTTTCAAAATTTCCGTTACTGTAACAATCGCACATTCTATTCTATTTTTATTCCACAGAATGCTGCTTTAGCTTCTGAATTCCACTCTACAGATGATTAAATTTTTCATTAATTTACTTAAAGGAGCTACTATTCCAGCATAATTTGGTATTCAACTTCTACAACAATTAGTTAATCCTAAAAATTACCTTATTTGCTTCTTTATTTGTGGTTTTTGTACTTGCCGTACTTAGTTTTTCTATTTTCCACAATAGTGCGTCCATTTTTGTTTAGAGAACGTTCTAGATTCTTTACTTCTCTTTTGCATAATTGTACTTTTATTTTGCTTATTTTGTGTCTTTCATTATGTAGATTATTTAATAATGCTAATGTTATTTTTCCTCCTAATTCAAATGTTATACATATTACTTTATGCATTTTTTAAGTAATGTTTTAAACTCACTTAACTGTCTATATGCCACTTAATCTATACTTTTAAACTCTGAATTTACATTCTTCCCATTGTTTATATTTTTTATTTGCAATTATTATTCAACAATATTTAAAACAAACAGTTGTCTATCGCTAGCTGATAGTTTTCCTGATTGCCATACCTCCTTATTTATTTTATGTTATGTCCTTATCTTATCTTAGCTCAACACTCAGATGTATGGTGTTGCAAATGTCTAAAACATAATCTAACTTAAGAATGTTATACTACACTTCAAAGTTAAACCTACTTTAAATTTACATGTAATAAATTCACTTCCACACCTCCCCCACTGCGCCACGCACACACACACACACGGTGATGTGTAAGTGGTGAGTGCACTCTTAAGGGCAAAGGTCAGCAACACTTGAAGAGATTTCTCTTCTTTTTTTTTTTTTTTTCTCTCTTCTTTCCTCAGCTAATAACCATCTAACCCACTTTATCATTTTATCATACTATACATCTCAACTCTTATTATAGTTATTAATCTAGGTTTTTATTTGTTCCATTATTTAATTATACATATATATATATTTGTATATATAAAAGCGCTCTTTATACATCCAAACATACATGTATATCTTCATCTACCTTTTCTTCATCTCTTATTTCAATACCCCCATTATCTCTCTTTCGCATTAGTTTATTTCATTTTGCATTAATTCTTATTGATTTTTCCCCATTTCTTCATTTATTTTTACTTTTCTCTCACGTTAGCACTTTGAGATTATTCTCCTATTTGCTTTTTCCTTTAACCTATTTTTATTTTTATTTGAACCTCCTTCATAATCTGATACTATTGCTAAACCTAGCACAGTCATTTTATTCTCTACATGCTCCCCTCACCTCCCAGGGTGTGATCAAGGGTGATGGGTCAAATGCAGAGAATAATTTCGCCACACCTAGTGTGTGTGTGACAATCATTGGTACTTTAACTTCTTTAACTTTTACATGCTCCGGTGTCACACAAAAATTTGATTTCTTTACCCTTTATTTATATTAATATCTCTAATTTACTCGCTGTTTTTTTTTTTACTTAAGTCCTCATAATTTAGTATGTCCTTATTATCAATTTATTTGTCTTTTCGTGTGGTCTTCGGAGATTTGGATGTCTCCTATTTAAATGTTTTCTTTTTTTCAGGGCAGTTTCTTGCAAAATGTCCCTCTTTGCCACAACGCCAACATGCAGTAGGGTGTAACCGCTGTTGTTGTTGTGGTCTCCTATTTTGGTTGAAATAGATTGTAATAGACCATATTAGATCTGCGTTTCTTTGTGTCCCTCTTTCCATTTTGAGAATTTGGAGTAATCTGTCGCCCCCTACAGAGCCGAAACTTATAAGGATTACTTTTGTTTTTGTTGTAAGATAGTGGTTTAATTTATTATTGTGGTACACGTCGCTTCTACTGGAGATGGTTCCCCAGTGGAGGTGTCTTGCCTAGAGCATCCACAATAACCCACTATTTACTTCTCACAACTTTCATATGGAGTGATAGCCTAATGGCGATTACTCCCACACACTCTCACATTCACACCTTTCAGTATATTGATCTACGGAAATTTCAATGTATATTACATGTGGACTCCGTCGCCCTCCAGGTTATTGTTTTTTCACGGACAAAATTCAGTTTTTTATTCTGAATAGACCATTTTAGGTCTGTTGGACTCCGACGTCCCCAGGATAATGGTTCACGGATATTTCAAATTATTGTGGGCTCCGACACCCCCTAGTATGTTTGTTTATGGATATTACGGATTCCAGTTTTCGCGGTTCCGTTTACCTGCAGTATTTTGGCCTCTTCAGTTTTTATCTTAATTCAGTTTTTATTTAAAATATTAATACTCACGGACGTTGGACTCCGACGTCCCTCTAATTTGGCCTTTTTACCTGTTAGAGCCTAGGATTTACAGGGTTTGTCTATGCGTCGTAACCCTCAGTCACACGTTTCTTCTTAGTCGTTTCTTTCTTCGTCCATTTAAAACGTACTCACTGCTCTCTGCGTTCCTTCCTCTTGTCCTTGGATTTCCGTCAGTCTTTCAATTCCAGCCCGAAATGAAGAAAAAGCAGTTCCTCAATCAGGATTTGGTTGCCATGGTCCTCTGGTTTCACTCACTCATGCTGGAATCGTCAGACGTGTTGGAATCCGGCTCGAAGGACCAATTAGATGTCACGTTCAAACACAGGACATCTGTTAAACAAGACAAAAGGCAAGGAATCAAACAGAGACAGAATTCAATTTGGACTCAATATTGAGGAAAGACATGGCCGCTGCACTCTCTGCACAGTCCTGCACCACGCTCTGACGAAGAAGGTTCTCGTCTCCTCTTTTAATTCAGATGTTCCATGTTCACGCACCAACATATGTCACAATAGGAATGGGGAGGTATGTAAAACAGTCATTGTTTTCGGTCGCTTTGAAGTCCAAGAAGAGGACTTCTCGGGCTTGGGCTCTTCCTGGATCCAGCTGGGGCAGGTGTTGGAGGACAATGGACAACCCCTCCCGTCTCCTGACCACAGTGACTTCAAGGGGGGCAGCGGGTCGTAAACAGCGTTGACCAAATAGTTAAAAGAGAGTTTGTGAATTACTTCAAAGAGAGTTCGTTTAACACTTCAAAGAGAGTTCCTCCAGGAGTTGAGCACATCCTGCCATCTGTCCGTGCTGAAATCACAGTGGCGTTTCACGAGCATTCATCCTCTTGTTAGGCCTCGAAATACAGCATTCATAATACAACATTTCTTTTGTGATAACTTACAAACAATTATTCCAACAAATATTGTTAAGATTGATCTGCGCTCTTGCTCTGTGTGGCTTTATTGTAAAGGTTGGCTATTATGATGGGTGCTGGTTAGCGCCTTGCATGGCAGCTCCCTCCATCAGTGTGTGAATGTGTGTGTGAATGGGTAAATGTGGAAGTAGTGTCAAAGCGCTTTGAGTACCTTGAAGGTAGAAAAGCGCTATACAAGTACAACCCATTATAGCGCATGTTCCCCACTTGGGGCGCTCTGGTGCAGTTATGTTCAAGCGAAGAAGAATAATAAAGTCTCCTCGTGCCAGAGGACGTTGATCAGACTCGATGAAAGTGTCATTCATGTGCACGCATAAAGAACTCCACGAAGCTCAAAACACCTTAACAGGTTATGGTGCCCAGGAACCCCAGAGATTCCAGCCAACTCAAGCAAACAAGGCGAGGTAATGTTGAGTCGACGCACGGACAGAGAAGCCAAGAATGTTATACTACACTTCAAAGTTAAACCTACTTTAAATTTACATGTAATAAATTCACTTCCACACCTCCCCCACTGCGCCACGCACACACACACACACACACACACGGTGATGTGTAAGTTGAGCTAACAGAGGAGAACTGCTTGACCAAGGATAAAGGTATTGCAAACGTGAAGTATTACACGGAGCATAAAAGTGACTTTAGCCAATAAAGTAGCGTGTACCCTCGAAGAAGAAGTAACCGCGGTAAAGTTTGAGCTAATTAGCATAGCATAGTGCTAAAGTGCGGAGCTTAAACAAATATGGCGGCTTGTACTACTGGAGCAGTATCCCCGCAACTGTACTTTGATGGATCCGAAAGCAAGTATGACCTTTGGGAAGCAAGATTTTTGGGACACTTACATATTTTAAAGTTGAAAGACACTGTTCTAAATGAACCAGTAGGAGAAGAGCAAGCAGCAGCGGACAGAATAAAGAATCCAGACTGCTATGCAGAGCTCATCAGGTTGATCGATGATAAAAGCTTGTCTTTAATAAGACATGATGCTGCATACGATGGCAGGAAAGCACTGAAAATACTGAGGGACCATTACTCAGGAAAAAGCAAGCCACGAATAATCAACCTGTACACGTCCTTGACAAAACTACGGAACGCAGACAGAGAGTCAACTACGGACTACATCATCAGAGCAGAAAACCTGATTACAGCACTTCGTGATGCCGGTGAGACTCTCAGTGATAGTCTGATCATAGCCATGATTCTTGGAGGCCTACCTGACTCTTACAAGCCATTAGCTGTACATGTAACGCAAAATGAAGACAATGTGACATTTACAGATTTCAAAAGAAGATTCCGTATTTACGAAGAGTCAGAGAAAATTAGTACTGCTGAGCCAACAGACAATGTGATGAAAACGTTCACAAAACAAGATAGAAATATCCAGAAGAAGTACACCAGCAGCACTAAAAGTAGAAGTGAAGATGGAGATCTGACATGTTTCAAATGTGGATTAAAAGGACACAGAGCAAGAATGTGTATCCGAAAAGTGTGGTGCAACTTTTGTAAGAGCAACACACACCAAGAAACCATATGCAAAAAGAAAGATAAACGAGACAATGTCAGAAAGGTTACGGATGAACAATCCAATGATTACCTCTTCAAAGCGGCACAAGAAGAAAGTGAGTCAGCACCCAAAATAAAGATGAAAGGCATTATGGTGGATGCAGGAGCGACATCCCACATTGTAAATGATGTAAATAACTTTACAAGCTTTGACAACACTTTTCAACCAGAGACTCATTCAGTGGAACTAGCTGATGGGACAAGATGCAGTGGAATGGCCCAAGGAAGAGGAACAGCAACGATACATCTAGTGGACAGCGATGGACGACAGCACAGGGCACAACTACGAAATGCTCTGTACATGCCCTCATATCCCCACAACATCTTTTCAGTGGCGAGAGCAGCCGACGGAGGAGCAATCATAACTTTCAAGAAAGGAGAGAGCCACATGATCACTAAAGATGGTAACAGATTTAACATAAACGAAAATGAGAAGCTATATTATCTACCAACTGTTGATGCAAGTGAAGATCAGTGTAAAGTTTGTCATGATGTACAAACATGGCACGAGATTCTAGGGCACTGCAACTATGATGATGTCATCAAACTCCAAACTGTGGTCAAAGGTATGGTAATTAAGGGAAATGTTGTTAAGCCAGATCAGATGTGTGAAATATGTACAAAAGGCAAGTTTACCCAAACGAGAAATAGGGAGCTAGATGCTAAAGCAAAAAAAACCCTGGAGTTAATCCATACAGACCTAGCAGGGCCAATGAAAACTGAAAGCATAGAAGGACACAAATACGCACAATGTTTCACAGATGACTATTCAGGTGCTGTATTAGTATATTTTCTTAAGTCAAAAAGTGATGCAGTAGCTGCAACAGAAAAGTTCTTAGCAGATGTAGCACCCTATGGAGATGTGAAGTGTATACGTTCAGACAACGGCACTGAGTTTACAAACAGAGAGTTCCAAATGTTACTAACAAAGAACAAAATAAGACATAAGACGTCAGCGCCTTATTTGCCACACCAAAATGGCACAGCAGAGAGAGAATGGCGAACACTGTTTGACATGGCTAGATGCTTACTGATAGAAAGCAAACTACCAAACTATTTGTGGAACTATGCCATTCAAACAGCAGCTCATGTTAGAAACAGGTATTACAATAGACGGACAAAGAAAACAGCATATGAGTTACTTACAGGAAAAGTACCAAATGTGTCACAAATGCAAAAGTTTGGGTCTACATGTTTTAGTTACAAACAAGAAAAAGGAAAATTAGACTCCAAAAGTGAGCAGGGCATTTTCATAGGATATGATAAAAACAGCCCAGCCTTCCTTGTATATTATCCAGAAATGGAAAAGGTCCAAAAGATCAGATTGGTGAGATTCGCAACCAAAACAAGTGTAGAGAGAGAGACACAAACTTTGGAGCCATACGCAGGACATGACATTGGAAACAGAGACAATGCAGTCTGTGACAGTGACCAGAAGGATGAGGACAGAGTTCAACCTGAAAACAAAACTGAGGATTTAAATGAGCAGGAAGATGTGGAACAGTCAGCGGCAAATGCCGAAACAGAAATCAGAAAGAATCCATTCAGGATAAAACAAAAGCCAGCTTATTTACAAGATTTTGAGACTGATGATTCATTGGACAGATTACAAACATGCGTTGATTTCTGTTATCGAGCAGTTTGTGACATTCCAGAAACTTATCAGGAAGCCGTGTTATCATCCAAGTCAATGCACTGGAAAAACGCCATGGATGAGGAGATGAACTCACTAGTGGAAAATGACACATTCCAGTTGACTGACTTACCACCAGGTAAGCGAGCTTTAAAAGCAAAGTGGGTTTATGCACTCAAAACAGACACAGATGGATCTAATAAATATAAGGCGAGATTTGTTGCCAAAGGATACGACCAGAAAGTAGGAACTGATTACAAAGAGACGTTTTCACCGACAGCTGACATGTTAAGTGTAAGAATTCTCATGCAGAAGGCGGCACAGGAGGACCTAATCTTACATCAGATGGACGTGAAGACCGCGTATCTGCACGCACCCATAGACTGTGAAATCTATTTAGAACAACCACAAGGATACGAGAAAAACTCTAACACTGGTGAAAAACTGGTATGTAAACTGAACAAATCATTGTATGGACTCAAACAGTCGGGCAGAAACTGGAAGACAGTGTTACACACCCATTTATGTGAAAATGACTTTGTGCAAAATGAAGCAGATCATTGTGTGTACACAAGAGAAAAATATGGTCAAAAGGTAATACTTATTATTTGGGTAGATGACCTTATTTTAGCTGCTTCAAGTGAAAAATCAATGCAGGATGTAAAAAGAATGTTAACTCAGAGATTCAAAATGAAGGATTTGTGAATCCTAAAACATTTCTTAGGAATAGACTTTGAACAAACAAATGGACTAGTCAAAATGTCACAAGAGAGATATGTGAAAAAGGTTTTACAAAGGTTTGATATGGAAAATTGTAAACCAAGAGAAACTCCTTGTGAACCAAAACTTGATTACGCAGAAAATGCTGAAAAGTTGAAACAACCAAGACAGTACAGAGAAGCAGTGGGAAGTTTAATTTACTTATCAACATGCACTCGACCTGACATAAGCTTTGTTGTGAGTAAACTATCTCAACACTTCAATGAACCTACTATGGAACTTTGGAATACAGTGAAACATGTATTCAGATACCTAAAAGGTACATCAGATCAAGGACTTAACTTCAAGAAGAATGTAACTGAAAGACTCGGTCTGACAGTTTACTGTGATGCAAGTTGGGCATCAAATGAAACAGACAGACGTAGCACATCAGGCTATTGTGCAACTTTGTGTGAAGGCAGTTCATTCATTTCATGGAAGACAAGAAAACAACCAACAGTAGCTCTTTCTACCTGTGAAGCAGAGTACATTTCGTTAGCTTCAGCTATACAGGAGTGTCTTTACATTGAACAGCTACTAAAAGGACTTGATAACTATCAATATGTTAAAACAAAAGTGTACGAAGATAACCAAGGTACGATTGCACTCACTAAAAATCCTGTTAACAGACAAAGATGCAAACACATTGATGTGAAATACCATTTCATAAGAGACATTGTTGCTGTATCCTTTTTTAATCCTATGTTCTTTTACATATAACATTGAATTGTATGTATTCAAAAGTTGTATTTATTATATATACATTGATTTTTTTCTATATTGAAAAAGTTACTCAAATGTCAAATTGCTGGACATGCTATAAACAAAAATATTTTCATATTTTCTAAATTTTACTGTATTATATATACATAATTTTATTATGTTTGAAAAGTTACTCAAATAAAATAGCTAACAATAAAAGTTGCATTTAGGACCAAACATGGTGAAACTGCATTTCAGTTTTATGCTCCTAAAATCTGGAATAGTCTTCCTGAAGATAGGAGATGGGCCTCAAAGTTGGAAATGTTCAAATCCAAAACATTTGATTTAATTTCGTACTTTTTAACCGATTAGTCATGGATTCCGTTCCTTGGCGCCATCTTAAAAGTATACCAGCCTTTCACCTGTTAGTATGCTAATATTAGTGTGCTAATAGTAGCAGGCTAACGTTTTAAGCTAGCATTTTAGCAAATGTTCTAAGTTTTAAACCTAATAATCATTTTGTTACATGGTGCCATCTTAGAAGCATGCTGGCTATCCCCCTGTTATCATGCTATTGTTAGCATGATAACAGTTTATGCTAGCATTTGATCCAATTGTGTACTTTTTAACCCAATTGTCATGGATTTTGTTACTTAGCGCCATTATAAAAGTATGCTAGCCTTAATCTGTTAGTATACTAATTTTAGCATGTTAACATTAGCACGCTAACTTTTTATGCTAACATTTTATGCTAGGATTTTAGCTAATTTTGTACGTTTTAAAGCTAATAATCATGGATTCCATTACTTGGTGCCATCTTATAAGTATGCAAGCTGTTCCCCTGTTACCATGCTAATGTTAGCATGCTAAGATTTTATGCTAGAATTTAAGCTAATTTTGTACTTTTTAACCTAATAACCATAGATTTTGTTACTTAGTGCCATCTTAAAAGTATGCTAGCTGTTACCATGCTAATTAGCATGCTAATGTTTTATGTGAGCATTGGCCCTGAATATTGCACAGGTTTGCAAGGTGTGTACAGGTAGGCTTTAGACATGCTGCTATGTGAGGCAACTACATTGAATTTTAATGTTCATAGTGCTGACCTGTGATGATGTGCTGCACATTATAAAGGGCGTCTGATATTATGGTATGCATAAAACTTTGACTTAGACTTAGACTTCCTTTTATTGTCATTCAAATTTGAACTTTACAGTACATATAAGAACAAAATGTTGTTGCATTAGCTCATGGCAGTGCAGGCTAAAAGAGCAATAAGGTGCAGATATAAATAAATAGATTACTGTACAGATAAATATATTGCACTTTTGCATATGCATCCACGTTTATGGATGTATGTTATATTGTCTTTATATTCCAGTGAGTTAATCAATTTTTGGGGGGAATTGAGGGGATTATTTTATGCGTTCAAGAGTCTTACGGCTTGAGGGAAGAAGCTGTTACAGAACCTGGAGGTTCTGCTACAGAGGCTGCGGAACCTCTTTCTAGAGTCCAGCAGTGAAAACAGTCCTTGGTGGGGGTGGGAGGAGTCTTTGCAGATTTTCTGAGCCCTGGTCAAGGAAGCGGCTTTTTACGATCTCCTGGATAGGAGGAAGAGGAGTCCTGATGATCTTTTCCGCCGTCCTCACCACTCTCTGGAGAGACTTCCAGTCTGATGCACTGCAGGCTCCAGTCCAGATGCTGTTGGTCAGTAGACTCTCTATAGTGCCTCTGTAGAATGTGGTGAGAATGGGGGGAGGGAGCTGTGCTCTTTTCATCCGACGCAAAAAGTGCATGCGCTGCTGAGCTCTTAAAACAGGATGCTTACTGATTTTATCTTGTTTTCTGGTGAACGAAAAGGGAACAACCAGTTTGGCTCTTGTAAAAAAAACAAGATTATTCTTTGTCAGAGTGGGCAAAAGTTTTTTTTAAATTACACATTAATTTAGTCGTTAAAATTTGAGCATCTGCACTCTTTTAAGCACATCATCATCATGTACTAAAATTGGTACCATCCATCTTTCGCCAATGTCAGTAATATGTAACCTTTTTCGCCACGAGATGTCCTACTGCAGTTTTTTACTCACAAGTTTCATTTTGAAGGAAGTTAGTAAAATTTGCATTTACAACAGTGATGTTCTTTCAGTTGATTATTTCCTCTTAAACTTCTGTAAAATAAACAGTAAAGAGTTTTTTTTTGTTACTGTAATGCAGTGGTCCCTAACCACCGGGCCGCGGCCCAGTACCGGTCCGTGGATCGATTGGTACCGGGCCGCACAAGAAATTAAAAAATATATATATATATATATATATATTTTTTTTAATTAAATCAACATAAAAAAAACACAAGATACACTTACAATTAGTGCACCAACCCAAAAAAACTCCCACACTCATTCCGGTCCGTGAGACAAATTTTCAAGCCTTGACCAGTCCGCAGTTACAAAAAGGTTGGGGACCACTGCTGTAATGTACCCTGCTTCGCTGATCCTCGTCCAAACAACATTAGGTTTAAATGCACAGCAAATAGCATGCTGAATAATAAGATTCAGTTAAAAAAATACAATGCATCTTTTACATGTGCAATATGTTATGATAACCACTCTCCAAACCAGTGGCGTGTCCAGACTTTTTTTCAGGGGTGGCACAGGGGACACACCTTGTTCTGCAGGGGTGGCACCCATAAAATATACATAATATAGTGTCTACTTTGTAGTTAAAATTAGGAGTTCTGCTATTACAGCTGACCTCCAATTCCTACTGATGTGCGTGTTGTAGTGTGAGGGAGAATTGTATGCGGGTGGAAACTGATGATGCAAATTAAAATTGGGGGTCTTTGTGAGTCCCTCACATGCCAAACTCCCCCAAACCGTAGGTGTTTAACTTGCAGTTAAAATTCAGTGATGAACGAAAAGGGGGTCAGGTCAGGAGGACCGGAGCCCTTTTGAAGCATCCTTATCCCCTCTCCATGGCTCCCTGCAAGCCGACCCCTCGAAGTTCTATAGGTGTGTGTGCTGCGAGTAGGAGGAACAGGAAGGGCAAGGAGCCCAAATACAACCCCAATAGCCCCCGCCTCATCCCAAGCAGGATCGAGGCAACCGAGAACCGCAGCCGAGACACCAGCCGCCACAAAACAGGACCCCACAGTCGTTTTAGGGCAGCCACTAACCTGGCATCCCAGAACCACCCCCAAACTTCCCCCCACTCTCAAAGCCACAGTCAGCAACACCTGCAAAACCCTGTATGCCACAGAAGAGTCAGACAAACCGAGGCAACACGGGCAGGCCCGTCGACAGGTGGCACCAGACCACAGGCAATGCAAATGCCACCACCGCGGCCAGAGGGCCGCACTACCATCACCGCCCCGTGTGGACAGGACCTCGGCAGAGTGAAAAGCGTGACTCCGCCCACAGAGCAAACCAAGACCAATTTGCAGGAGGACAGGGGCACGAGCCCCCAACTGTAGGGCGCAGAAGGAGAGCAACATCCCACCGGACACCCGGCGATCCCACCACCCACTCCAACGCACCATAAACCCCACCCAGTGCCACACCCCTACACAGTCGCAGATCGTGCAAAGGATGTTCCGAAGAGGGCGAAGTGCCCCCATACCATACTTGCCAACCCTCCCGGATTTTCCGGGAGACTCCCGAAATTCAGCGCCTCTCCCGAAAACCTCCCGGGACAAATTTTCTCCCGAAAATCTCCCGAAATTCAGGCGGAGCTGGAGGCCACGCCCCCTCCAGTTCCATGCGGACCTGAGTCCGCTTTCCCACGATAAAAACAGTGTCCCTGCCCAATCACATTATAACTGTAGAATGATCGAGGACGAGTTCTTGGTTTCTTATGTGGGTTTATTGTTAGGCAGTTTCATTAATGTCCTCCCAGCGCGGTAACAACACACAACAGCAGCAGTCACGTTTTTTGTCTACCGTAAAGCAGTTCATCTGCCGTAAACAGCAATGTTGTGACACTCTTAAACAGGACAATACTGCCATCTATAACATCAATAATAACATATACGGCTTTTAGAGAGTGCAGTGCACAACTGCGCACACAACAAGGAGACGAAGCAGAAGAACGAGGAAGATACAGCAATGGCGACGCCGACGACGAGTAAGATGAAGAAATATGCTTTGTTACACCTTTCCTGCCTGAGTCCGGCGATTAGTTGCAAATCTTGCTTTATTGATTGCTTGCACACAGCCAATCCAACACAAAACAAACTAGTCCCACCCGCACTGACGCTACCGCTCCCTCTCTTCTCTCGCCCACACACTCACTGACGTCACTCACCTCACATGCTCACCTATCAAAGGGACACACACACACATACGCTACTCTCATAACAGCTTGTAAGTTCCAAGCCGCAGCTGCGATTGGACCTGGATAGCCTCCGGGAAGAAGTAGTGGACTACCAATTGCTTAATTGGCACTGAAGATCTTCCTCAGGAAGCAAAGATTGACCGGTTTTGGGCCATGCTAGGGAGAGATGGAAGATTCCAGTCTCTAATGCATTTGATGAAAGCACTTTTGTGCGTGCCACACATCAATGCATCATCAGAGAGGGTGTTCAGCATGGTTAGAAAAATAGTGACAGAGAATAGAACAAGGATGGACAATTCAACCCTTAACTCAACAATGAGTAGATGAGTGTTATGTGCGTGTATATGTGTAAATAAATGAACACTGAAATTCAAGTATTTATTTTATTTATATATACATATATATATATATATATATAATAAAAAAAAAAGAAATATATATATATATATATATATAGCTAGAATTCACTGAAAGTCAAGTATTTCTTAGATATACAGGTATATATATATATGTATATATATATATATATATATATATATATATATATATATATATATATATATATATATATATATGAAATACTTGACTTGGTAAATTCTAGCTGTAAATATACTCCTCCCCTCTTAACCACGCCCCTAACCACGCCCCCGCCCCAACCACGCCCCCGCCCCACCCCCGACCACCCCACCCCCTCCCCCCACCTCCCGAAATCGGAGTTTTCAAGGTTGGCAAGTATGCCCCATACCCCAGCAGGAACCCAAACCAGAATGCTGCCCCGCCAGCCACCCCGCAAAAGACAGACACACCCCAACCCTAGTGCCAGAAGTAACCAAAAACAAGGCATTGCAGAAGATGGCAGGAAGATGAGGAATCAGTGGGGAAATAAAGCTTAAAATAAGAAACTGGAGGAGGACCAGAACGGAATACTGCGCTCACAGTTCTTACCATGGTAACAAGAAGGAGGACAAGGAGGAGGAGCTATCTGGGGTAGGTAGACATATGACATATGACCCTAAAAAGGAGACATTTATCATTGAAAGAGGTTGTTAAATTAATTGACTTCACTTTAGACATGTAGCTGTAATCTAAGTACACACACACTGAGAGAGCAAACACACAGCACACCCACACACGGGCTATTAACAGTGGATGATGACATTTTGATTGATCCCGTGACAACAGTAGAGATGATTTCAAAAACTGCTGGCTATGCACGGCACAGACTATATTGCTCTGAGAGTTTGTGTGTGTTTCTTCCTGTTTGTTTTGTTTGTGTGTGTGTGTGTGTCAAAATCTGCACCCAAATTCCCCGTCTTCATTTTCTCTCCCTATGTTAATTATTTCACTATCTCTCTCATGAGGCCAGTAACACAAACAGCATGAAAGCAGATGAATTGAAGGACAAAGCAGCAACATACGTGAATGAGTATCTGACAAATAGCCAAGTAAGCAGAAGAAAATGCAACATAGATATTGATCAAGGTCAAGGGAGGACTGAAGTGTGAGCTTCAAAAATATCAAGGAAGGCGGGGGGCTGGTATAAAGATGACATCATATGATTTGCATAATTTAGCATGAAGCGTTAGTTATGAATTATGATTTTTAAAGACAAATCTGTGTTATTTTTAGTAATTAGTATGGATGTCTTTGACTAAAGATTTTCATTAGGGGAGTAACGATTGGATTCGAATCCTAATTTGATGTTGGCGACTTGTCCAGGGTGTACGCCGCCTTCCGCCCAAATGCAGCTGGGATAGGCTCCAGCAACCCCCGCGACCCCAAAAGGGACAAGCGGTACAAAATGGATGGATGGATGGATTTGATGTTGGCGATGCGATTCAGGGAGGATATTAGTTTATTTACAACGCTCCAATCAGAAACAATTCAGTGAGTTGAAGTTGATTCAGTACTTTTTAGCAAAACAAAATCGACCAGTGTGACTGTGATGCTGGACACTGCAGGTGAAGTTTTCCCATATTCCTGCTATTTCTTGTAAGGTAATTTTAGGTTATGGATACAAAAAAGCAAGTAAACAACAACTAATGGCCATTGCATTTACATCTTGTTTGAATAAAGTGCAACCTGTCGTGTAGGTGACGAACCCCAAGATGCAGAGACGGCAGGCTTGGTGCAGGAAAACATGATTTAATTTAACACTAAAACAAGAACAAACAAAAGGGTACAAACAAAAGGCGCGCACAAGGTGGAGAAAAAACTTGGCTATGAACAAAGACTAGCACAAAGGCTAACTGTGGACAAGAAACAAAAACACTTACTGTGACACGAAGGAACTATGACATGAGCAGAGTGAACAGAAGTAGACACAGCTACAACGATAAGTATTAATGACATTGACAATCAACAGGTAGAAGCTACAATAATCCAGCCCTGACTGGAGGACAAAGCAAATCTAAATAGCAGCCGGCTGATTGACACCAGGTGTGGCCCGGTGCCAATCAGCCACAGCTGAGGGGAAAAAACACTCAGGGATACAAGCAGGAAATAAAGACAAAATAAGAGCGCTAACAGGAAATAAAGACAGACACAGACATACTTGCCAACCCTCCCGGATTTTCCGGGAGACTCCCGAAATTCAGCGCCTTTCCCGAAAACCTCCCGGGACAAATTTTCTCCCGAAAATCTCCCGAAATTCAGGCCGAGCTGGAGGCCACGCCCCCTCCAGTTCCATGCGGACCTGACCTGTTTTCACGTCCGCTTTCCCACAATATAAACACCGTGCCTGCCTAATCACGTTATAACTGTAGAATGATCGAGGGCAAGTTCTTGGTTTCTTATGTGGGTTTATTGTTAGGCAGTTTCATTAACGTCCTCCCAGCGCGGTAACACCACACAACAACAGCAGTCACGTTTTCGTCTACCGTAAAGCAGGTTGTCTGCCGTAAACAGCAATGTTGTGACACTCTTAAACAGGGCAATACTGCCATCTCCTGTACATGCATATATGACAATAACATATACGGCTTTTAGAGAGTGCAGTGCACAACTGCGCGCACAACAAGGAGACGAAGCAGAAGAACGAGGAAGTATATTATACCTAATCAGTAATCAGTTCTGTCCGTGGCGAAAGTCCCAAGTTAATGTGCAAGCAAAATGAGTCCAAGGGGTGTCGACATAAACAAGTTCCACTGTATCTTCTTTTAAGAACAACAACAGTACAATACAAAGGATTGCTGAACAGGAAGATGCAGAGTTGGAAGTCCTTCACCACACTAACCATAAAGACTGCATCTGGAGAATGATATAGACTCAGACTCATTAACTGTTTATGTGACACCCAGGAACAATACACTAGCAACATTAAAACACAATGATAATCTATTATGCATTTTTACAGCAGAAGTTTAACAACTTCAACATCATCAAACAACATCTGAGTCATTAACAAACATTTTAAAGTCATCACAACCTCAGACACCTAGAGAAAGAGCAATTATTCATTAGGGTTGTGAAAGATAAACCGATACGACTGGATATCTGGTTTGACAAGTGAGCGATTCGGCTACATTGGTCGCAGCTACCTCAATCGATAAGAATCCGCTGTGAATCCTTCAATTAAACGAATTTAGAAACATGGACCGGGTAATTGCACAAAACTACAAATCAGTTGACCTTTAAAACATTGCGAGAGCCACGGCTGCCCGTAAAAAGATTCACATCGCTTGCTATGTTAGCTTACATGACTGAAGATGATAATGAATGTGAATACATGGACCGGGTGTTGCACAAGACTAGCAATCAGTTGACAGTTTATCTTTAAAACAACGTGAGAGCCAGAGCTGCCCGCGAAATGATAGAAACGCATTGCCCTGTTGGTACGTGTTTTAGGACCAGAATGCAGGAAATACATCGCCTAATTGCATGTGAGTTAAACCAACCCACATTATACTGCTCAGTCAATCCAATTTGTGCATTCCAGCCTTTAAACATAGCTACTCGAAATGCAGAAACAGATGAGAGAGAAGTTCCCAATAGTAATCACGGGGCGTCCAAAGTGTGGCCATACATTTGGCCTGCGTTGTTTTTTTGTTTTTTTAAAGGGGTGGAGGAAATGTTTTGTATATGGACCTATTTGAATTTCAGTTGGAGAGCCCTGATGTACATGCTAAGTGCCTCTCTCTGCCGTTGGCAACACAACAGGTAGAGAGGTTCTCAGTTGTCTCCCCCTCTCCACAGAACTCACATTCCCCCGTCCGACGTTTTCTCATTAATTTCAAGGTACTATTTAATCCTGTGTGTCCAAATTTCCGCTGTGAAATTATCTCAACTCCCCGGCTGAAATGATCCCCAATCAAAAGTTATTCTACTTTTCGCTAGAATAGTGTAACAAAACCATCCCCTCGCATCTTCATCCACCTTCTCTGCCAAACCTTTTAATAATCACTTTATAACTCAATTATTTACCTTAGCCTTACTGTACTTTATTTAAAAGTCTATAATCCCGTTCTTTGCCCCTTCTTTTGACATATTTGTCAGCTACAGTAGTTTCTTACTCCATGTTTTTCATACATGTCATCCCACGAGTAGAATCAGAAGCAATAACTGTCAATGGAGTAATGCGCTACATTAACTACCTCACATTTACTTAAGTACGTTTTTGGTTTTTAGTTTGCAGTTTTAATGCAACATACTTTTTAATTTTACTTGAGTATTTTTGTGTAGAAGAA